>NW_011888927.1:1747800-1750686 GCF_000151845.1 Pteropus vampyrus | reverse complement strand
CTCATCTAAAATCTCCATCTTTCTTAAGTTCTCCCACTATGTGAGGTCCTTCAACAGCTCCTCACCCCTCAAATGTGGCCAAGTCTACTCTCCTTCACCAAGCATCCAAAGAAGTCCAATGGGCCTCGTTCACCTGTGCTTCCTCCTCTGCTACGTGACTCCCTCCTGGGCACTCTCCTCTCCACCTCCAATTCCTCTGCGTGTTCCCATTTCTGCACCTTTGCTCATGCTGCTCTGTGAACCCTGAACACCCTCCTCCCACTCTCCATCAACCCGTTGCTTGCTCATCCTTCCAGCCTGGGCTTCTTCGTGAAGCCCTCCTGAATGAACTCTATTCCACACTGACCCTCCTCCATTCCCACCCCTACCCCTTCATCTTTGGAAACCTGAGGTTCTCAAACTTTATTATGCAGTGAAATTACCTACAGACTTCTTCAATGCAGATTCCTGAGCCTATCTCCAGAGGTTCTAATTCAAGAGAAGTGGAGAATGGCAAGGATCTGCATTTACAGCGCCCTTAGGAAATTCTGATGCAATGACCTAAACACCATGAGGAGCACCACTAACTGTCCAGGGCATAATATCCTGCTCATACAGTGCCTTGGCAATGGCCTACGTTTTCTGTGTTTTGGGGTCCCCCACATCTTACAGAATGTCTGAAATATAGTTGTTGTCCATAGAAACATGCTGAATGAATGAATAGATGCAAGCGAGCTCGCCAGATAGACTATCATCTTCTTTAGCACAGAGAATAAAACTGCCATGGAAGTGGTGGAAAAGATAATGTTCTATGAAAAGAAAAAAGTGTTGATCCGTTTGGAAGATATCTAAATACTCTCAAAAAAACCTGAGTCTGTTTTAACTTTCAAAAGAAACCTGTAAAAATAAAGCCTGCCGATAACAAGGCTTCTTCTCTGATTAGGTAATCTATGCCGCTGCACTGGGTATCGGCCAATTCTCGAGAGTGGAAGGACGTTCTGCGTGGTAAGTAGGTGACTGCGGAGACACTCTACAGAGCAAAATGACAGTGACAGCTGGTCAAGGCTGGGACTACAGGAGCTTAATTTTTTAGACCATCTAAATAGACTGTAAGGGAGACCAACAAGTTAGCTCCAACCGACTCACGGGAGTTTCAGCTATTTGCTGAGGATGGGGTGAACGTTACACCTTTTTTGATGTTTCATGTCACACCACTGAGATCAGTCAGGTGATCTAACCAGCCCTGCAGACATCTTCCGTGACTAGGTAAGCGGGGCCTCAGGACAGGACAGGCGGGAGGGCTCCAGCAAATGGAAGGAGACAAGCGAAAGACTGGAGTTTGCTTTGAGGAGGCAAGGTTTGTCCCAGGAGTCCAGACCAGCGGGCAAGTGTGAGCATGAAGAAGCCAAATACGCAGTGTGGAATCCAAAATTCACCCCAAGTCCAAGAGCAACAGGGGGTTTCCTCTGAAACATGGGGATACCTCACTGGGCTGCTGTGAAGATCAAATGAGAACTTATGGCCAAGCACGTAGCAAAGTCTTGCTTGGCACTTACTAAGAACTCAACAAATAGTTATTAGCATTATTAGGAATACTATTGATGCTACGAATGGTGTTTGATGGGAAGACCAGACAAGCACACCTGATCGCTCTCTGCGGAGGGTTGGACGGATGGGGACAGTACCACCTCTAGATTCAAGCAAGAGAGACCCCACATTTTGAACGACCCCTCACTGGTCCTCCTCCAGCCATTCTCAGGCCACCGGGCAAGGTGACTTGTTCACCTATGGCCTTCACCTCTTTGTAGACCAGTCTCCAGGTACAGCCTTGACCCCATTCTCAAGCCTGACACAAGCTTCTCCCTGAGTCCATCTACCTAAGGCAGATCAGAATGGTCAATGTGTGCACCCCTGGGTCAAAGGATGGCGACCACTGGCTGGCTGTTTTTGGAGGGAATGGACAGAGCTTGGACATCCAGATTGGGGAGCTCACACGGTTGTTTGAAGCCCCTCACAGTGCAGAACAGAGATAAGTGGGGAGAGAAGGGCAGCAGGGGGCCTCCAGCTGTTCTCTTGCCCTATGTCCACAAATAGTAGAGGTGGTGTGCCCCATTCCCCAGAGCCAGGCGGGTCCCCCTTGCGTGCATGTCCCAGGCTCTGCCACATGGGGGAGCCAAAGCTGACAAGCCGAAAAATAACATGAATACCCATTAAACTACTGGTGTAAATGGAAAAGCACTTGTGCAGTACAAATAAAGTAAGTTAAAGGAAACCTCTACCCCTCTGGAATGTGGATCGCCAAGAGCCACGGCATCTAGTGCGAGTTTTGCAGCACAGAATTTGGGGATAAAGGCAAAAATGTGGTCAGAGCCCCACCCCGAGGCCAGCAGGCACCAGGAACTTTAATGTGTGAAAGGAACCTGTCCCCAGTGGGGATATCCGAGGTTCCCATCTACTAGGCCAAGAGAAGACTGGGTTTTTCTGTTATCACTGGCCATCCCATCGTGACACCTCTCAGAGCTTTGAGTAAGAGATAAAGTGCTGTTAGCTTGGCCCAGCTGTTTTGCTTCTGGGACAGACTTAGGAAGATGGCAGCCTGGAACATTTTAGCAGAGACAGAGAACTGGGGCATCTGGCAGCAAGTATTTTGCTAGATACTTGAGAAACATTGTTTAAGGAAGAAGACACAAGAGGTGAATTTGGAAGAAATAGGAAATAAAAGAGCCGGCAAATGGAAATCTGCTTTAAAATTTATCGATTGCCCATTAATTCTCAGTCAGTCCCTTGCAGATCCCAAATGTCTGGTAACCAAAGTGATTTTTTTCCATCTTTCTTTATTTTTTATTTTTTATAAGGTTCTTACATAAATGATAATATTCGGTGTTTTTGAATCTTATATATGCCAGG
>NW_011888927.1:1745035-1747750 GCF_000151845.1 Pteropus vampyrus | reverse complement strand
TATTCTCATCTCACAGCTGAATGAGATCTCTAAGACCTCTCAGCCTGTGATTCTCAGTATCTCTGGATCTTAGGGCCCTCTGAAAATTGAATAAAAGTTAGGAACACTTTACTCGGAAAATGCATAAATAAATTACATTTTTCACACAGTTTCAAGGGAGAGCATGGGCCTCTCAAGGCCCATCTATGCATCCCAGGTTAAGAAACCCCAACGTAGGCCAGCCCTTCGTTTTACAGATGAAGAAACTGGGGCTCAAAAATGTGTAGTGACTTGTTCAAGGTCACACAACTAGTGAGCTGTAGAACAAGCATTGAGATAGGGTTTCCAAGTCATATTTTCTGGCTCGGACATTAATGCTCTTTCTACTGTTGGGTTGGACCAATCCTGCACAGCAGGGGCCTGAGTCATAATTCCATCCTTAAATTAGGGCCAGATTCCAGGACTTGGGCTGCTCCCAAGTTCACTGGCCCAAGAAATCAAGAAATGTCCTCAGAACACAAGCCATCTAACACTGTTGAGTGACCTTATACAGGGAGTTTAAAATTAACAAGCAAAAAAAAAAAAATCATGAATATGGGAAAAAGACATAGGTGTGCCTTTTACCTATTATGGGGTCACTGTCCTAATGAATACCATTGAGGTCCAACCATACTTCTGGTGACATGAGTCCATTCCATTGAGTCCAGACCCAGGTGGGTCTGTTTTGGGCTTGGAAATTTTTTCTGAAGTTCAGAATGCCTATATTCCCCCTGAGGATCTCCAGTTCTTACAGATAACAGAGTCAGCAGAGAAGAGACTAAATTCTTCCTCCCTGTCACCTCTCCGGCTCCTCAGCTGTCAGGTTGATTGACAGGTTTGGGGGGTGGGATTTCCTGCAGCCCTTTTCGGTTCACAGGTTCACAGGTTTCACAGGTTCCCCATGAGGCAGGACTATGTTATTCCCTTTGATTTTCCTTGTGCTTTTCATACAAAGACACTTCTCCATCACTGCATGCCTGGTGCCCATCTGCTCTCTGTATGGAGCTGCTGTCACCACTGTAGAAGGTGTCGGAAGCATCAAAACCAAGCTTCATCCCGTACAGGTAAGAGCACATGCTCATATTCTAACTTGTTAACGTTATCTTTTTAACCAATGCTGAGTTGACTGTGCTGCTTGAGGCTTCTCAGTTGTGGCCAGGTAAGTAGAAGTTTTGGCTGCATGTTGCTCAAGATAAGAAAGAAAGCTGGAAATTCATCCATATTTTATTAGATGATCATCTTTTTTCTTACTCTTCCTACTTGAATGATAAATAGGATTATCAAAACATTTATTAATGCCTCTTGGACTACGGCGTGGAATAAATAAATAAAATAGATGTCTCTGAGGCTAACAGGATAAAATTCAGGATTAATCCCTATGGCATGGTGGCCTTTGGAGTAAAATCAGAATTGAGGGTGACTGCGCAAGAGCATGAGGACAATCATTTTTACAAAGCTTAACTTGAAGCTGAAACAAAGAGGCTGGTTTTAGGAGTACTGTGACATGTGTTGGCAGAAACACATTGATACCACTGTCATTGTCACAGGGGGGTTGGAGATTCATAGATCCAGACCTACCAATACTTCAAGTCTTTCCAGGAAGGAGGAGCCTGGGTTTAACCACATGAGAATGGATTCCAGGGAGGTCAGCCAAGGCCAAGGACCCAATAGAGTTCACTGGGGTCTCTGAGAAGGATGTTCATGCCGAGGTCCAATAACTCAACCACTGGGATTAATCACTTTGTGAAATCTAGAGCAGAGATTCCCAAACAAATGTGTGTAAGAAGCAGCTGGGAGCTTATTTAAAATGCAGGAAGTTTGGAGCAGAGGATGGACATTCTGCATTTTCTACAAGCTCCCACGTGGAACTGACACCACTAGTCCTTGGACTACACTTTAAATAGCCAGGATCTAGAACACAGACCAGAATCCTGGACCTTTGAAAGTCGGGCTCCTTTTTGAGCCAAATGAAAGAATTTAAAGAAAAAAGTAACAAGAGGTCAATAGTACATAGTCTCCAAGTTAACCAAAAAGAGATGGCCCTATGGTCAGAACTAAGCTGGACACGATGTCAGGGTGTTCGAGACAATGGTTTTTGATACAACACTTGCCTTATAATTACTGATTTCTGGAGAATTCTCATTTTAGGAATGGAGGTTGCATGCTGCTAATTCCCAGTTAGAAGGATCTGGGCATTGGAGCTTGAAAACAGCTTCTAAGTCACCTCATCCAGGAGCAGGATAGGAAAGGAGACACTGGCCACCTCTGATTGAGGGGCAGAGTGCCCTGCTCAGGGAATGGGTTTCATCCTGACAAGGCAGGTCCAGGATGTGGACTCTGGTGAGAGGTGGTGGCAGCAGGAAAGCAGGGCCTGTGACCACGTACGTGTCCTTTCAGGAAAGGATCGCCAAGAGCCACGGCACCCAGTGCGGGTTTTGCACCCCTGGGATGGTGATGTCTATGTACACGCTGCTCAGGAACCACCCGCAGCCCTCAGAGGAGCAGCTCATGGAAGCCCTGGGAGGTAGGTCTGACATGGAGAGAACCCACCTCCTCCCGCAAGGCTGGGTGGGAAGTGTGCCTCGGGCTGCTCCACCCCATGCACAATGCCACCCCAGTCCCACTCGGAGACCCCCTCGGTTGTTTCTAAATGAGCTACAGTTCACCCAAGAAAGAGAATGTCAAGCTGTACCCTGC
>NW_011888927.1:1743918-1744555 GCF_000151845.1 Pteropus vampyrus | reverse complement strand
CTGGACACGATGTCAGGGTGTTCGAGACAATGGTTTTTGATACAACACTTGCCTTATAATTACTGATTTCTGGAGAATTCTCATTTTAGGAATGGGGGCTGCATGCTGCTAATTCTCAGTTAGAAGGATCTGGGCATTGGAGCTTGAAAACAGCTTCTGAGTCACCTCATCCAGGAGCAGGATAGGAAAGGAGACACTGGCCACCTCTGATTGAGGGGCAGAGTGCACTGCTCAGGGAGTGGGTTTCATCCTGACAAGGCAGGTCCAGGATGTGGACTCTGGTGAGAGGTGGTGGCAGCAGGAAAGCAGGGCCTGTGACCACGCACGTGTCCTTTTAGGAAAGGATCGCCAAGAGCCACGGCACCCAGTGCGGGTTTTGCACCCCTGGGATGGTGATGTCCATGTACACGCTGCTCAGGAACCACCCGCAGCCCTCAGAGGAGCAGCTCATGGAAGCCCTGGGAGGTAGGTCTGACATGGAGAGAACTCGCCTCTCCCGCAAGGCTGGGTGGGAAGTGTGCCTCGGGCTGCTCCACCCCACCCACAATGCCACCCCAGTCCCACTCGGAGACCCCCTCGGTTGTTTCTAAATGAGCTACAGTTCACCCAAGAAAGAGAATGTCAAGCTGTACCCTGC
>NW_011888927.1:1741630-1743628 GCF_000151845.1 Pteropus vampyrus | reverse complement strand
GCCCTCTGGTGGAAATGGGTTTCTGTGCCCACCACTCACTACTCAGACAGAGTTGTCCTCTATCACTGTTTCCTCCTTTGTCGGGAGAGGGCACTGCAACCTCAGGAAGGCTGAGAAGCTCATCCAAAGTCATGTGGTAAGTTCATGGCCCCACAGCTGGGAAATCCAGCCTGAAACATCCTAGTTCCCGGCTTTGCTCTCTCAGAGATACTAGTTTCCAGAACAGACCCACTGCCAAGGTCTTAAATAAATTATTTAGAGAAGCTGAAATACAGAATAAAACAGAGTCGGCTCCCTGCAGACAAGGAAATCCGAGAGAATAGAGTTGGCCTTAGAGAAAACTGAGCCCATCATCCTTCCTGTATCCATTTCTATCCCTCAGACCTACCTTGTTCCCATTCTTTGCCTCCCGCTGCCACCGTCTTTTGGTCTGAAGAAGGTATGCAATGGAACAGAAGAGTGTTGCAAAGGAAAATGGGCTGCCCCCCACCACCACACACCCCAGGACCATTTCACAGAGGATCAGTGCCTTGGAGGGGCCAGTACCTTCTAAAGTCTGATTCTCGATTTTGTGGTTTCCGAGATTCAATCTGGGCAATGACTGGGCTCCAGAAACCACCTGACTCACCTGAACCAAACTCAAAAGAACATGATATTCAAACTGGATTGTGCCCTGATATTCATTTATAAAGAGAAGCACAATTATAAAGTAGATCTTATAATCATTGAGCCACATGTCCTTTCCCTATGTGAAAACACACATCGGAAGCCACAATATGAGAAAGTTGCTTGGTGAGCATGTATACAGAGCAGTTGAATAATCTTAAGGGTGACATCGTAAAAGACCCCTCTCTTCCACCAGGGTAGACCAGCTGGCTGGCCAGTGTCTGCCCCTCAGTCCCTCCCTCCCTCTAGGCTATGTTAATATCTTCCATTGGGTAACTGTTACATCTTGGCCTAGCACCCATTAAGGGGAACTTCTAATTTCTCATTATGTTTGTTTTACATTTTAATTCTCAGACATGGTCTTATTTCCAGGTTTTAGAGATATGTCACAGTATTGCTCTCAGGTACTGCTTACGTTTTTAATTTCAGCTAACACAAAAATTGATCATTCAGATGTTGGCCTATAACGCTTCAATCTGAGGTCCTGCTAAGAACCCTTACAAGAAACAGTTCCAAGTTTTCTTTCTGGATCCTGGGAAGACCTCAGAGAGATAGAAAAAGATGGGGAGTGTTGGACAAATGTCAGGCCATTTCATCTAAGTGTCTCAATTACCCTTCAAAAAATGCATATTTCCATTTAGCCTTCAGAAAAGTTAAGTACTTTTCCATGAGAAGGGTCAGAATTGTGGCAGGGCTGAGAATGAACCCAGATCTGTGTGCCCCCAATATCTCCCCACTCTCTTCTCCAGCACACAAACTTCTAGCCCTCCTTCCCATAATTCTCTCCCAATTTCTCTAACCTGCTCAGGAACGTTTTCTGGGAATAAGTGTTTGATTCAGACAAGTTTACAGTTTGGGTAACTCTTCACTGTGCTTTAGTTTCCTACTCGGTAAAATGGAGATAATTTTCTTTCTTTGTACGGCTGTTGTGAGGATTAAATAAATTACTAATACATGTAAAGGCGCTTGAAAAGTAAGCACCCCATAAATGTTAACTGCTGTTATTAAAGTTAGTGGGGTATGTGTGTGTGTTTACACGTGGGCATTTATGTTTAGTCATTTTTACTTATGCTATAAAACTTCTCAGAGCGTTTAGCATTTTGAATCTTGTCTTGACAGGTGAAAAGATAGAGGTTGTTTGTGATACAGTGGAGAGGATTCCTCAAACTTATTTGACCTCTGACAGTTTTTTATAGACCGTCTTGGTGTTTAATGGTGTACTATTTAAAGTATCTCATAGAACACTCTTTCTTAAGTATCATTTAATGGAAAATCAGTATTTCTCTTAGAACGAAATTGTTACTTAAAACTATTTGGTTTGAACTATTTCCG
>NW_011888927.1:1738723-1741580 GCF_000151845.1 Pteropus vampyrus | reverse complement strand
CCACCCCAGTCCCACTCGGAGACCCCCTCGGTTGTTTCTAAATGAGCTACAGTTCACCCAAGAAAGAGAATGTCAAGCTGTACCCTGCTTATCAGAGTACTTGCTGGAGCAGCCTGCACAGAACTGATATTGCACGTGGACCACACCCCCATCTTGACACCCCATTTCTCTATCCAGTGACTTATTTGGCTGCCTTCCTTAGGAATGTTGTAACAAAGTACCACAAACCGGGTGGGTTAAAACAACAGAATTTTATTCTTTCACAGTCCCGGAGGCTAGAAGTTTGAAATCGAGCTGTCGGCTGGGTCATGCTCCCTCTGAAGGCTCTAGAGGATTCTTCCCTGCCTCTTCCTAGCTTCTGGTGGCTGACAGCCACCCTGGCATTCCTTGACTTATAGATTCATCACTCCAATCTCTGCCTCCATCTTCTCATGGCTTTCTTCCCCGTGTGACAGTGTCCAAATTTCTCTTTTTGTAAGAGCACCAGTTACTGGATTAGAACCCACTCTCATCCAGTATTACTTCAATTTAACTTGACTACATCTAAGAGACCCTGTTTGCAAATAAAGTCACATTCATAGGTTCCAGAGGTTAGGACCTCAACATATCTTTTTGGGTGGACACAATTCAACCCGTCACAGAGCCCTTCACACATTGAAAAGCTCCCTTAAATTTCGCAAGAGGTTTAAGTTACTAAAGAGGAGTTCCTAAACACATCCCTTTTTCAGAATTAATAATCGTCATTTTCAGGTGTCAGTAATCCTTAAACAAGTCTTTTAGATACACACATTTTTAGACTGAGGCCTGAAAGGTGAGCACAGACACACTCTCCTATTCTACCAGTTGCTGGTAGACTTCCTTTACTCTGTTCCATTATAGAAAATCAGATCAGCTCATCTAAAATCTCCATCTTTCTTAAGTTCTCCCACTATGTGAGGTCCTTCAACAGCTCCTCACCCCTCAAATGTGGCCAAGTCTACTCTCCTTCACCAAGCATCCAAAGAAGTCCAATGGGCCTCGTTCACCTGTGCTTCCTCCTCTGCTACGTGACTCCCTCCTGGGCACTCTCCTCTCCACCTCCAATTCCTCTGCGTGTTCCCATTTCTGCACCTTTGCTCATGCTGCTCTGTGAACCCTGAACACCCTCCTCCCACTCTCCATCAACCCGTTGCTTGCTCATCCTTCCAGCCTGGGCTTCTTCGTGAAGCCCTCCTGAATGAACTCTATTCCACACTGACCCTCCTCCATTCCCACCCCTACCCCTTCATCTTTGGAAACCTGAGGTTCTCAAACTTTATTATGCAGTGAAATTACCTACAGACTTCTTCAATGCAGATTCCTGAGCCTATCTCCAGAGGTTCTAATTCAAGAGAAGTGGAGAATGGCAAGGATCTGCATTTACAGCGCCCTTAGGAAATTCTGATGCAATGACCTAAACACCATGAGGAGCACCACTAACTGTCCAGGGCATAATATCCTGCTCATACAGTGCCTTGGCAATGGCCTACGTTTTCTGTGTTTTGGGGTCCCCCACATCTTACAGAATGTCTGAAATATAGTTGTTGTCCATAGAAACATGCTGAATGAATGAATAGATGCAAGCGAGCTCGCCAGATAGACTATCATCTTCTTTAGCACAGAGAATAAAACTGCCATGGAAGTGGTGGAAAAGATAATGTTCTATGAAAAGAAAAAAGTGTTGATCCGTTTGGAAGATATCTAAATACTCTCAAAAAAACCTGAGTCTGTTTTAACTTTCAAAAGAAACCTGTAAAAATAAAGCCTGCCGATAACAAGGCTTCTTCTCTGATTAGGTAATCTATGCCGCTGCACTGGGTATCGGCCAATTCTCGAGAGTGGAAGGACGTTCTGCGTGGTAAGTAGGTGACTGCGGAGACACTCTACAGAGCAAAATGACAGTGACAGCTGGTCAAGGCTGGGACTACAGGAGCTTAATTTTTTAGACCATCTAAATAGACTGTAAGGGAGACCAACAAGTTAGCTCCAACCGACTCACGGGAGTTTCAGCTATTTGCTGAGGATGGGGTGAACGTTACACCTTTTTTGATGTTTCATGTCACACCACTGAGATCAGTCAGGTGATCTAACCAGCCCTGCAGACATCTTCCGTGACTAGGTAAGCGGGGCCTCAGGACAGGACAGGCGGGAGGGCTCCAGCAAATGGAAGGAGACAAGCGAAAGACTGGAGTTTGCTTTGAGGAGGCAAGGTTTGTCCCAGGAGTCCAGACCAGCGGGCAAGTGTGAGCATGAAGAAGCCAAATACGCAGTGTGGAATCCAAAATTCACCCCAAGTCCAAGAGCAACAGGGGGTTTCCTCTGAAACATGGGGATACCTCACTGGGCTGCTGTGAAGATCAAATGAGAACTTATGGCCAAGCACGTAGCAAAGTCTTGCTTGGCACTTACTAAGAACTCAACAAATAGTTATTAGCATTATTAGGAATACTATTGATGCTACGAATGGTGTTTGATGGGAAGACCAGACAAGCACACCTGATCGCTCTCTGCGGAGGGTTGGACGGATGGGGACAGTACCACCTCTAGATTCAAGCAAGAGAGACCCCACATTTTGAACGACCCCTCACTGGTCCTCCTCCAGCCATTCTCAGGCCACCGGGCAAGGTGACTTGTTCACCTATGGCCTTCACCTCTTTGTAGACCAGTCTCCAGGTACAGCCTTGACCCCATTCTCAAGCCTGACACAAGCTTCTCCCTGAGTCCATCTACCTAAGGCAGATCAGAATGGTCAATGTGTGCACCCCTGGGTCAAAGGATGGCGACCACTGGCTGGCTGTTTTTGGAGGGAATGGACAGAGCTTGGACATCCAGATTGGGG
>NW_011888927.1:1728351-1738673 GCF_000151845.1 Pteropus vampyrus | reverse complement strand
CCTGGGCACATTCCCCAAAGCCTCGGCTGAGGCTATTTTTTAAATGACGTCATCATTAGTCTCATCATTGTCATCTGGAATGTGTCCCTGTTGACTGTCTCAGGCGATGATACAGCTTTGCTCAGTTTCTAACTTGGTCTTTCCAGTCACAACGGTCCATTGACCCGGAGGAGAACTTCAGCACCCCCAACCCACTCCCATTCCTCACCCTTCTTAGCATCCCTGTTTCTCTCCTCAGGCATCCAGAGGTCCCATTCTATAAAATACCTAATTCCGAAGGGATTCTGGTGCGTTTATTCATGCATTTAATAAGTATTTATTTATCCAGCAACGTGCCAGGCCCTGTTCTAGGTACTGAATATACAGCAGGGAGCAAAACTAACACAAAGACCTTAAGGAATTTCTCTTCTGGTGGGAGAGACAGAAAATAAGCAGAATAATAGATCATAGACATATAGTTTGTTACCAGGTGAAGAGTAGAAAAAATAAAACAGAGAAAGGAGATAGAATGCAAGGGGTTGCAATTTCAAATATTCAGCCAGAGAAGACTTCTCTGAGAAGGCAGCATTTGAAGGACGTCCTAAAAGAGGTGAGGGAGCCGCCGCCAAGACACGTGAGGGGAGGGCAATCCAGGCACCGGGCACAGTAAATGCAAAGGTGCAAAGGGTAGGGGACCGTAGGGGTCCTGATCAAGGGGCAGAGCAGGGGCCAACGTGGCTGCGGGGAAGGCGGGGCAGGCAGACCATGACAGACTTGAGGCTTTTGTTCTGTGTAAGATGAGACGCTAGAGTGGAGGCTGGACACTGAGGGGTATGCGCCTCCTCCTATTAGCATTGTACTGGTATCTGAGGTCACATTGGCTGCTGGGTGGGAGTAGCCTGCGCAGGCGCAAAGGAAGAAGCAGGGAGCCCAGTCAGGATCCTAAGAGATGGGGGTGCCTGAACAGGTGTACAGGTGAGGAGCAAGTGGAATCTGGACTCACTGATGGATGTGATGTGGGGCGTGGGAGAGAGGAGTCAAGGCTGACTCTGGAAAGGGGAGTGGCCATTTACAGTGAAGACGAAGACCTTTGAGCAGCACCGTGTGTGTCCTTTTCAGGGACCTGTAAGAAGATGGTATATGAGGAGTTCTGTTTTGGACATGTTAAATTTGAGATGCCGATTACACATCTAGGCGGAAGACGTCGAGTACTCATTCAGATATATAAGTTTAGATTTCAGAGGAAAATCTAAGCTGAAGATAGTGATTTAGGAGCATTAGTATAATTATGATTTTTAAGGCCATAATATCAAATTATGTTAAATTAATCTATACTGAAGTGTCAAGGACAGGTGCCAGCTCATATTGTCACTTTGTCTCCAAAGAGATACATATTAACAAGTCTTAAACTGAAGGAGTAAATATCTAATGGTGGAAATTCAGGCATTAGCCAGTGGGTGTAGTGAGTATCTTTTCAGTCAAGCGGGCCCCAGGACTCCTGAAATCTCTCTAGAGGGACATACCTCCACCTGGGGTCTCACATAACCCCGGAAGACAGGTGTGCGCATGCGCATACACACTTGTCATTTGCACTTAGAGAATGGCAGAGAACCCAGAGAAAAGAACCCTGAACTTTCACGGAGAGAGGGTTACCTGGATCTCTCCTGGGACGCTCAAGGATCTCCTGGAGCTGAAAGTGAAACACCCCGAAGCCCCTCTCATCCTTGGCAACACCTCACTGGGTGAGTGATTATGACTGTTCTCATGCCATCGTTACTGCCAAGCTGGACTTCTTGTCCCCTACTCGGCTCTCAGTCACAAACACTGCTTTTTAAGGATAAAAATCTTATCTTTTGTAATAAAATATTAAAATATAATATACACTATAAAATATACTATTATAATTAATAATATGATAATTACATATAATTATATTTTATATATAAGTAATATATAGTCTATATTATAACAATATTAAAATTATAATATAAGCAGTATTATTTATATTATATTATATTATATTATATTTATTATATTATATTATATTATATTATAATAAAATGGCCTCTAAAGTTGGAGACCCTGGGAGTATGCAGGGTAACCTTTTGAGATGTGAGGAAAAAGCATTAGAGGGCTTTTTTTGTCCTTTGCTTTATCTTGTCCTTTTTCATATCGTTTTTGTTAAATAGTGAGTAGACATAATAGAATTTTCTAAAATATGTATGGGCATGTTAACAGTGCACATCCAGCTATCACCCACACCCAGTTTAAGAACAAGAACTCTACCAAGAATTTTGAAGGTCCACGGCCCCTCCCAAACTACATCCCTTTCTCTTCGTCTTCGAGGCGTTCACTAGCCTGAATACGGTGCTGATCAGTCTCTTTCCTGTTTTTATAGTTTTACCACATATATTTGAATCCCTAAGCAATATGTCATTTAGTTTTGCCTATTTTTGACCTTTACATGAATAGACTGGCACAATATTTCCTGCTGCAGTTTTTTTTGGGTTTTTTGGGGGTTTTTTTGGTTGTTGTTGTTTTGTTTTTTTCTCATTTGACATTCTTGAGCTGAGATTCAGCCACGTGGTTGTATGTAGCTGTGCTAGATTCCATATGACGAGGGCACAATATGCTCATCCATTCTGTAGAAGGATACAGGGTGCTTTTTAAGTTTTGGCTATTATATATATTCTAATATCTGTCTCCTGGTGCCCATGTGCAAGAATTTTCTAGGAACTTCTCATTCATTTTACTTCCTATTTTTATCTGCATGCAGTGAGTGTACAAATAAATATATATACTGAGAGAGCACGCACTGTAAATGTAGTTGGCTGAGTATTTGGCCACTGCTTTTACATTGATATAGATTTATTTTCAGTTTTGAAATTAGTAACTGAAAATTTTCATGAAAAAGTTTAAATACCAAAAAAAAAAAGGCATTTTCTCTTTCCTAAGTCTTTCTAAAATATATATTTACTTTTTAGGACCTGCAATGAAATCTCGAGGACATTTGCACCCAATTCTCCTCTCTCCTGCTAGGATTTCTGAGCTGAATACGGTGTCTAAAACAAGCGAGGGTGAGTTCCTGGTGTTCTTGTGTAATATCAATCCCTGCACTAAACTTCTATTTGCCGAATAGTTTGGAACCTCCTTATACATTTGTCTTGTTGGGCCTATTTCCAACTGGTCATCATTTTTCTGATGTGATATACATTCACACTATGAAAGTTTACTATCAAAACCTTTACACAGAATATAAGGTATTCGCGTGATATCATTCAAAACCTTGTAGTCACCTGCAGGATTCTTGCCTGTGAAATGTCATGGTGACCTAGAGACAATAAATTTGCAATGTCACTTTGATAGGAAGACAGCAAGAGAGGGCTGGTGTTTTCCATAGGTTGAATGGTCCATTCCAGGGACTAAGGATGTTTGCAGGGGAAAATAGGAGAAATATCGTCTGGCATTCAAATACTATTTGTCTCTTGGGGACAATAGCAAGAGGCCAGGTGGGAGAAAGAACTGCCTGGGCAAGCACCCCCAGTCTCTTACAACATCCTTAAGAGCCCACTATGTGCAGATGTCATCAGGCAAGATGGCTCTAACAAAGTAGAAAGGAAACATACAAGACTTTGTCTTCAAGATGCACAACAATCTTTTGACAAAAGGAACCTGCTTTTATGCCTTTCTTCGTCCCCCAGAGCTTCTAGCATGTGGGTACTATCTATGCATATAAGCGTCAGTCAATGACTTAATGGGAAAAAAATGAATGACTTGGTCAGGAACTTGAATTTGGGATGCAGTGGTAATAATGACTTTCTTAACCTAGCCAACAAGGAGGCTAGGTTTAGTCAAGACTGACTTGCAGGCCACCACGTGTTTATGGGAGTCATTGGTGGGCAGGGGAGGGGACCCGCCTTGGCTGTATCACTGCCATCTAGGAGTCCTGCCTTCCTGGCCTCTTACCATCATCACTGCTGCAGACCAGCAAGCCTCCTGCCCTGGCCTCACCCCTCCTATGTGCAAGGGAAGAGGCCCTTCATGGTTTTGCCCCTCACCCATGGCTTCCCGGCTTCAGCTTTGGGACAATTCAGGTAGCGCACTTGAGTGCCACTCAGAAAATGAGGGACGTGTGTTTAGATTTACCTGAAATCTTGGTGTTGACAGAAAGGAGAGAAGAAGAAGAGGAAATGGTAAAATGGGCGAACTGGGAGTGTAGACAGCTTGTTTAAGCAGCAGGTTGAGAAGAAAGCCCTTCTCCTAACCTCGCCCCAGGCATCACTTAGCCTGCAGTTTTCAAACTTCTCTGAGCACCACAACACTGTCCTCAAATAGATCTTAAGTTAAAGAAGTAAATGGAAATAAGCAGCTCTGTTTGAAGGAGAGGTAAGACTTTTCAACATCCGCACCACCACCACCACCCACCCCCACCCCGGGTCACTGAGTTCCCTATATATGACCCTGAGAGAGCTCTTCAGGGCGCAATTTAAAATCCTCAATGTGACTCCAGGACCTCATTTTATAGGTAATGAAGCAGAAAGGCAAAAAGAAAGTAGACTTGCCCAAGGTCTCTAAATTGGCTGGTGGCCAAGTCACCAAGCCACACATCTCCCATTTCCAAATCAGAGCTCTTTTGGTACTGCCATGTACATCCTCCAGGCCTACCCCAAAGCTGTCCAATTGGCTGTTTGAAGGCATTGCTCAGTTTGGACTCTGCAGGCAAAGTAGAGCCAGATTCGGAAATGTGAGGAAACCAATCCCATGCCTTCCTCAGGCGGGACCTCTTAAAATTAAGGTGTGAGTGCCCTCTAGTGGCCTCCCAGTGACATTTCCCAGGATTCTCAATCTTTTCTTAAGGCTGAAGAGTGAAGGACACAGGTAGGGCAGTAGAGGCAGCTGTGCCCCCCACCCCACCAGCATTCCCAGGACATAAATTTCTGTGAAAGCTTATGTTCATTTAGATTTTGCCTGCTATATTACATACACGTTTAGTTCAGTATACATTTTTTCTCCTCAAGATCTTTAGTATAGTAAACATTCTAGAAAGTCACTGCATCTTTATCTCATAGACCCATGAACTCTGAGAAGCATGGAGTTAAAACAAGATCCACGTTCTGAGAATCAAAACAAGTTAAAGTTCTTTTCAATTCCATTGAAACAGATTTTGCAACCAAAGATGAAATAAAATATGAATAGAAATACAGTAAAAAGAATTTTCTCAGTACAGAGGTATCATGTTGAGCACAAAGTGAGGGGGTAATGTGAGCAATAGAAATAGCCCAACGAAAGTCCCTAAATAGGTTGTCTGGCCTCAACCTGAATTTGAAATCTGTATTTATGAGGACTCAGGCAACAGAGCGGACAGCTGACATTTTACTCTGTCCTCAGGCTGAACTGCCCTTTTCTACCTATGTCAAATAAGAGATCGTCCTGCTGCATGATACTTCTGACCTTAAAAAAGATGATAATGATAATAATAATGATATTTTTGTTTCTGGGTTCTTCCCTACCAGTAAGACTCTGGGTCTGTAGGATAGGAAGAATTCTATGAAGCAAGCTTGGTCTTCCCAGCTCTCTTGTGGGCAAAGATAAGGTCAGAGGTTTTGCAGAAGTTAAAGACCAAACTCCAGTGGAACCTGTGGTGATGGAAGCAACAGACCATGGCAGATGGATCTGGGGTGGGGTACCATGCTACCAAGGGCCTTTTATGAGACTCGGAAGCGGAAACAGGGTGAGGACTCTAGGTTGAGGCATTCCAGAGAGGAGGAGGAGTTTAGTTGCTTTTAGGCAAGGTTTGTTCAGTGTAAGGATAATATGGAGCAGCTAGTGGTTTCCATAATCAATTAGGTTAGCTGAGAGTACTGAAGTAGCTGGGGGCGTTGTGCAGGTACATTGGCAGAGGTGAGGGAAACATGTGTCAAATACAATTTTAATGCTGATTGAAAACAAAGCTATATGGGAAGGTGAAATATTTTCAAAAATTAATCCGCAAGAAGAAAAAGGAATCCTCATACACAGCTGGTGGGACTGCAAATTGGTTCAGCCACTATGGAAAACAGTATGGAGGTTCCTCAAAAAACTAAGAATTGATCTACCATATGATCCAGCAATTCCTCTACTGGGTATTTACCCCAAAGACTTAAAAAATCATATCCATAAAGATATTTGCACACCAATGTTCATAGCAGCATTATTCCCAGTGGCCAGGACATGGAAGCAACTGAAGTGACCTACGATAGATGATTGGCTAAAGAAGCTGTGGTACACATATACAATGGAATATTAGTCAGCTGTAAGAAGAGATGAAATACTGCCATTTACAACAACATGGATGGAACTAGAGATAATCATGCTAAGCGAAATAAGCCAGACAGAAAAAGTTGAAAATCACATGATATCACTTATATGTGGGATAAAAACCTAAAAGCAACAAAGGAACAGGACAAACAGAGACTCATGGACATGGACTATAGACTTGTGAGGGGGTAGGGGGTGAGGGAGGAGGGGGGAGGTAGATGGGGTAAAGGGGGTCAAATGTAGGGGGTAGGGGAGGGTGAAGTGGGTAAAGGGGATCAAATATATGGTAGCTGAAGGAAACTGGACTTTAGGTAGTAAACACACAATAGAATATACAAATGTTAAATTATAACATACACCTGAAAATTATATAATTGTATTAACCAATGTTACCCCAATAAACGTAATTAAAAAAAATTTAATCCACAAGAGAAAAATGAAAGCATAGCCTGCAACCTGATAAAAAGGGACTAACTGCAGTTAGAACCCAGCCCTGGACGTGATCGGACTCTATGTGTTAGTGGTTCGTCCTGCAAACCCCAGGGAAGTGAAGGGTTAATATCTTTATCATGACCAAGTAAACTTTCAGGAATATAAGAAAGACTTTACATTGGAAAATCATTTACTTTATCACATTAACATAGTAAAAGAAAAATCTCATAATCACCTAAATAGATGGAGAAAAAACATTTAATAAAAATTTAACAACCATTTATAATATAAATTCAGAGCAAACTAGGAATGTAAGGGAATGTTCTGAACCTGATAATGAGTGAAGGATTAATTTTAAACAGCCAACTAAGTTATCTCCTGATGGTTTGGGTGACTTCTTCACTTTCAAAGATTGATCTCAAACCTTTACATTTCTGTTATAGAGAAACCCCAAAGACAATGCTAATATCCTGCCAATAATCACAAGTATGTCACAAGTATGGCTGCAATAGTTGTTAAATTTTTTGAATTACTTCCTTGCCACGTAGTAAATAGCATTGCCCTCAAACCTCCTGATTGCTCTCCCATTGCTCCTGCTTCCCTGGCCCCTCTCTGGGGACCCTCGACAGCCTCACGCCCAACGACAGCCAACAGAATACCTGGGGCAGCTCCTCACATGGGCCGTGTTCATTCTGATTTCTGATCGTCCAGAGCCCCTCATGGGACTTGTTGTTGAAGATTTTGAGTATCAAGACTACCATAGAGGTACATATCAGCAGTCAAAGCATTATTGATTTAAGACAATAACCTAAGCAATTGAAAGACTTTTGCCATTATTTTAATGGCATCAGATTTCTCCCCCTTAATTACAAAACATCTTTGCATAGATTCACTGTGGTCAGTCAGGAGGGCGTCATAGAAAGTTCTAGTAAGATCTGCTACTTGCTGGTTGTTACCGTCAGTCCTTCTCTGTAGCTTCTATTCCCTTGTGTTTGTTCAAAAAAAAAAAAAGCGTAGACCAGCCCAGGGGTTTCTAACTCTGACTACAGAGAAGAATTACAAGGGGAGCCTTGTAAAAAGCCCCACACTGAGATTCTGATTTAATTGACCTGGGAGAGGGGCGCATCTATGCTGTTTTTGAGTACCTAGTGACCCTCTGTGCAGCCCGTGTGGAGAGTCACTGCATTAGTCAACCATGAAGGCCCTGGCGCCATGATTACTAGTCAGCTGCTCCTTCACCTACGAAAACAATTTGCTTTCCAGGACTGACAATAGGTGCTGGCTGCAGTCTGGCCCAGGTGAAGGACATCTTGGCTGAAAGGGTTTCTGAGCTCCCGGAGGAGAAAGCTCGGACTTACCGAGCCCTCTTGAAGCACCTGAAGAGTCTGGCAGGCCAGCAGATCCGGAATATGGCGGTATGTTCTCTGGGACAGTTGTCAGGCACACTGCACCTATTTCTTAATCTCACTGAAATGTTGAAATAGGCCTTGGCAGAATCCGTATGCAAAACGGTCTCAGCAGATTGAAACGACAGACACAGTAAATAAATATTTTATAGTTGACAGACATTATTTAATAACATATTTAAAGAAGGAGTCTAAGTCAAGTTTAGTAGAATAGCCAAGTAGCAACATAGGTGGGAAAAGGACTTCATGGTTTTGCTAATTTTATGATAAGACTGCCCAAGAACATAATTTTGTCTTAGGCTGCATTAACAAAAGTATAGTCCCTAAAATAAGGAGGGTAGCCTTCTCTACTCCAGACCGTTTAGACCACAGGTGGAGACAATGCTCACATCTGGGAGGCATACTTTAAGGTCTGGTTATTTTTGACCTCAGAAGAAAGTAGAAGAGACATAGTTGGGTTTTCAAAATACATATGCTCCCTCTTCTACACACCCCAAATGCTGTCTCAGAAATCCATAGGATATGGAGAATCGGGGGAGGCCATGTTTCTTTAGAGAAAGCTCTTCACGTGATTCCAAGATGTTCTCTCCCCCCGTCAAGAACTCTGACTGACACCCTGGAGCCTGGTGAGGAGATGGTGGCAGGACAATGAGGAGTTGGAATCCACACCAGTAGAAGGAACAGCAGGGGTGGGGACAGTCAGAGGATCATGAGAGCTGCCTCCAAATATCTGTACATTACTGAGGACACCTGTGATTTAGTTCACGTGCTCACAAAGGGCAGAAGTATGACTGATACGTGAGAGTCCAGGAAGGCAGATTCCAGCCCAGCGGAAGTGAGAACTTTAAAATCAAGCTCTACATACAGGAATGGAGCCGCATTCCAGCCCAGACTGCAGCAAACTGGGTGGTCACTGTGGATTCCGTCTTGTCGTGGGGAGGAGGGTATTGAGTAGAATGGCCAGTCATTGCCCTCCCAAGTTCTGAGGTGCTACAGGCTCAACCAGATCCCAGGGGAGTCTTCAAGAAGAGGAAAAAGGCCCCCCTCCCACTATGGTGTAGATGCCCAGAACCCTCACATGACACAAATGAAGTGTGGCCATCTCAGAGGTTCTGCGACGTAAAACTGAGATGCTGTGTACTCAAGGCAGGACAGCATCTCTGTAGCCATCACTATTGCCACCTGCACTGTGGCCAAGGCTGAGTTGGAGGTGGTTCGGAATTGGCCACTGAGCCTTGCTGCTTGGGTTTGAATCCCACTCCTGCCCCTTCCTAGCTGGGAGACTTTAGTCAAGTTTTACAATTTCTCTGTGCCCCAGTGTCCTCATTCTGTAGAATGGAGAAATGGCATCAATCAAACTGGGTCGTTATAAGGATAAGCGAATAAATATATGTGAAGAGGTTGACAGCATGTGGAACATACCAAATGGTATGTGAGTGCTGATGACCCAAAGTAGCAGGTGGGAGGGCCCCTCTCAGGCAGAACGAACTCCCGGACAGTGTGAACTGAGCCCCTTCTGCAAAGGAGACCTAGACACCTCTGGACCATTCCACTACCAGAGAGGACCATAAGTGCGTGCCTGTGGGGCATAGGATTTGAGGGGTAGAATGACCCAGGCTGTAACTCTCTCTCCTTAGTCCTTAGGAGGACATATCATAAGCCGGCATTTCTATTCGGACCTGAATCCAATTCTGGCTGCGGGCAACGCTACCCTCAATCTGATATCAGAAGGTAAGCTACCCCAGAACACTCTGAACAGCACCTAGAGATCTTTTGTCTCTCTTTTTTTTAAGAAATTGCTTTAAGTCAGAGCCCAGGTCACTGGCTCTCAATGCACTCAGGGCATGATGATGCATGGGGGTGTCTTAGTGCTCGCTTGTGGCACCACCTCCCACATACACACAACACCCACCGCGGACCACAGCTTGGTCAGCCCTCATGTCAGCCAGGGGTGATGTGCAGAGGCTGTGGCGAAGGCTCTGTGCAGCCTAAGGACAGCTCCCTCCACCTCTTCATGAACCACCCCCCTATGCCCCAGTTGCTCTATGAGAAGCCACAAATCTACTAAAGACACACTGCAGACACTTCAGGCCTTCTGCGGGCAGAAGGAAGACAATGATTAATTTTACGTGCTAGCTGACAGGGATATTCCCTCTTCGTGCTAAAGTACTCCTGTCTCCCCAGAAGGGCTCAGTTCATACACTGCCT
>NW_011888927.1:1696599-1727479 GCF_000151845.1 Pteropus vampyrus | reverse complement strand
TTTGCTGCACATCCTGTGGAGGCACAAACCACTTTTTAAAGCCAGAGGCACTGCTATGACCACTCAGTGTCAGCAGTAGTGCTGAAAGGAGGTTTTGTGAATTGTTCCCTTCACTTTAAATGTGTAGATATCCTGCTTAGGAGCCAACAGCAGCAGCAAGAATGAAAAGCCAATCCAATGGTTTGAACTCCGGTTAACAGTGGAAACACTGTCTCAGCTTGTTACACCCTTCCTTGATCACAGAATCATGAGTTAGATTCAGTTAACTGCCCTCTGCTGAAAGATGGACCCAGCATAGTCCTGGCAGGCCTTGGAAGCGGGTGGAGAGCTGGTTCACACAGCAGGAGCACTGATAAGAGCAAATGTCACGAAGCTGCCACCACCCCTCCTTGTGGTGGGACAGAGGGAGCCCTGATGGTCACGTAGGCAGACCTCTGCATCACTTGGTGCAAAGGAAGATGACCTTTCCTTCTTTGCTGCTGACATTTCAGAGTACAGAATAATCTCGTGTTCTTTGTTGCCACTATGCAGAAATGTCATTTTCTTCAATAGCAGGTACGCGGCAGATTCCTCTAAATGAACATTTTCTTGCTGGGTTGGCAAGTGCAGACCTTAAGCCAGAGGAAATTTTGGAATCTGTGTATATCCCTCATTCTCAAAAGGTAAGAATTCCACCGGTCACTTTTGAGAGTTGTTTTTCCTTTTTCATATCTGAGTCCAGTCATCTTTAGAAATCTGAAAACAGATGGAAGGAAAAAAACTCTGCTCTGAAAATAATAACTTCCTGTCCACTGCGGACTGGCCCAGCACCAAGGCCCACAGACACCCTTGAGCAAGCAGCTCCAGGATGTGGACTTGGGGTGTTGTTTCAGCTGTGGGGTGGGGCCTGCTGAAGGCCTGCGGTCCTGCTTCCTTGTGATCACGGATCGACTCTGGGCAGCGGAAATTAGAGCTCCCTGGCTGTGGAATGAGCTTCTCTGCCTGATCCGCAAGGAGATGGAGGCTAAGGCTGGGCTGCCCCACTCCCCAGCTGCTAACCCCAGTCGTCCATAGGAACATGAGGGCCCCAGATGTCTGCTAATACAGGATCCCTGGGGCCAATGTGACCACCCAGCCAGCTATGGAGTGGGCCCTCTGTCCTCACTCTCTGTCTCCTGTATCTCTCCCCAAAACAGTACCTGAATCCAAGAGGACAGTCTTCCCAGGGAGACGCAATACACACACACACACACACACACACACACACACACACACACACATTGATCAAAAGCCAGGCATCAGCTGGGTTATGCAGGAAGTCTTATATTAAGTCATGCTTTCAGCCATATGTGGTCTTCGTTTATTTTTCCTGTGGAATGGAAACTCTGAAATGTGTTCCCAGTCAAATGTGCATCTGCATAAAGGCCCCAGACAGAAAAATAAGCAGACTCAAGCACAACACCCTCAGTGGCCACACATGGAAACACAGTCAAGGCACAGGCCATATCCGTTAACTCCACGTCAGCACGCTGCCCCAGCACGACGGTCACAGTACCGAGGGGTCAGTGGGGCAGCCATCAGCCTCCTGACTGTTGTACCTGATATGATTCCTTAGTCCACCGCTGGAAAGTTCATTTTGACTCTTTTATGAGCTAGGCAAAACAGAAAGTGATAATTTCTACAAACCTAGAAGTGTAGTTGGTCTCTTTTGCACTTTGAGCAAATCACATTTAAAAGCACCTGTGTTAGGAGGGCTCCTCCATTCTCACAGGGCACGAAGGTGTCTGAAGACTAGAGGGAAGGGCACCTGGAAATAAGAGCAGATGGAAACAACGCGGGTGTTCCGTGTGGAGGTCTCCTGGCCTTGGAAGAAAAGTGCGCAGAGATCCCTGTTCCTTGAGGGGATGGGTGTTGGGGCCGGGCCTTTGGGAGAACAACTTTCTCACTCTGATGAGAAGTCAGCCAAGTTGTCTTCTAATTGTGCCAAGTGTCCTTTAGATTGAGTCTTAGTGATTAACTAGTGGCACCAAGGAGCAGAAACCACGCTCTTAGTTTTGACATATCGAATAACTCTAAACGGTTTTTGTCTCCACAGTGGGAATTTGTGTCAGCCTTCCGACAGGCTCAATGCCAGCAAAATGCCTTGGCTGATGTGAATGCTGGCATGCGAGTCCTCCTCAAAGAAGGCACAGATGCCATTGAGGACCTGAGCATCGCCTATGGAGGGGTCGGGACGGCCACCGTCAGTGCACGCAAATCCTGCCAGCAGCTGCTAGGGAGGTAAGCAGGGCCCCCTGCACCCTGATGGTGAAACAACTTCAGAAAAAAGGGGCGGGGAGTGGGGGGCGGGCGTGGTTAGTACTTGGATGGGAAACCACCTAGGAAGACCAAGTACTGTAGGCGTAAAAAATAAAAAAGTAAGGGATTGTGAGCTGATAAAGTCCTTGCAATCTGTGAGATCAACCAAGGGTTGCCTTGCCTAAAAAAAAAAAAAAAAAAATGCCTGGAAAGATGTGTAGAATCACTGCTTGTTCTTTCGTAGTTTTGCTAAATGAATCAAACCTTATTTGGCATTGACTAATTAGGTGCCACTCTTTGGGTGAGGGATACAACAAAAATGGCCCAGCACTGCGTTCAGCCTCAGTTCTCTTGTGCACATCGACACTCCAGCAAATCCACACCGGGTAGCATCCAAGTAGCACCTGCCACTCCAGCTGCTCAGGTGCACTCTATTTCTTCCTCGGTGAAAGCAGTGTCCAAGTGTGAGTCTTGTCCAGCTCATAATGGAATCGACCCTAATGGTCTATTTAATGCCAGGTTCCAGCATGCTCTCACTTGAACACGCTTGGTTCATGTTGCAACGGAACAGGTCCCATCCTCACCATGCCGTGATCCTCAGCCACTTGGTGCAGCCTTCCAAGCCTCAGTTTTCCTGAAAGGCTTGGTTAAGTAATTTCTAAGTTCCCTTCAAACTCATAAAAAAGACTCTGGAATCTTTAAATGATCACTATGCAATATCTAGCTCATGCCACATGATTCAGACTGCCTTTAACCGGTTCCTTCCTGCTTCCAAACCTACCAGGCGCTGGAATGAGCAGATGCTAGATGAGGCTTGCAGGCTGCTTCTGGACGAAGTCTCCCTCCCAGGCTCAGCTCCAGGGGGGAGGGTGGAATTCAAGAGGACTCTGGTGATCAGCTTCTTCTTCAAATTCTACCTAGAAGTTCTGCAGGAACTGAAGAAGCTAGCGAAGCTGTTCTCTGCACCTGTAAGTGCTCTGGCTTGTATGTGCTCCTTGCAGTCATAAGCTCCCAGCTCTCCCACTATGTTTGCAAACTGTAGGCAGCCTGTGCCATTGCTTGTCATTGTTCTGGGTCAGGCCTTGTCAGTTTCCAGCCACCCCTGCTTCTGGGATTCATGAAGCACAGGATAGACTCTCTTCAATCCACAGATGTTTACTGTGTGCCAAGCAGTGAAACATTACAGTCCCCCCGCCTCTGGTGTACAGTTTTCTTTCTTCAAAGTCAATTTTATTGAAGTATAATTACATATAATAAAACGCACCTATTTAACTTAAATTCAGCACGTTTCGACAAATGCGTAAACCCATGTAGCCACCACCTCAAATAAGACACAGAGCATTTCCATCATCCCAAAAAGTACTCTTTCTTCCCCTTGCAGTCAACACCTCCCACCCCTGCCCCTAGGCAACCAAATTTCAATTTCAATATAGAATATAAATACAATTTTATCAAAAATATTACATCTTACCTGTATGCTAATATTTAAGTAGCTTCATTCCAGGTTTTCTGATTGTAAACTCTAAAGTTGAACAAAGCAAATTCTCTCTCTCTCTCTCTCTCTCTCTCTCTCTTTCTCTCTCTCTCTCTCTCTCTCTCTCTCTCTCTCTCTCCCCTCCCCCACCCCCTCCCCTCACCCTTTTCTAATCACAATTATAGCTTTGGCCCTGCTTTGTACCCCCTGCTTCCCTACACCGTACTCCAACAGTCCCATGTTCCTGCAGTGCCTGATTTTCATTTATTCAGATGAAGACCCTCACTGACTACATTCACCAGGATAATCTTTGCTGCCATTTAATTGCTGAATGACAACACGTACTTGATGCTGAGTTTCAGTGACACACAGAGAGCCTTCCCAATTTTATTGCTCTCCCAGAAAAGCGGAGTGGCTGAGAAAACAATCAGGATCTGGGCTGTTTTGTGTACATTGAATTCCAGCACATTCAGGGATGGCTTATCCAGCCCCAAATTTTCTTGCTCCTCCTCCTGTCCACAGGCCAGCTCACTAACAGGCCTCTCCCATCTCAAGATGATTTGAGAATCAGATTCAAACCAGTCAGTCCAGATCCTCATTATGTGGAAAGGAAGGGAGGGCAAGAAACTCTCATAAAAAGTGAAATCTTGAGAGGTGACTTTGGTTATCCAGGCTACTCTGGCCTTGCAATTTCATGAGTACTTTAGCCAAGTCATTTTTACATAAATCAAAGCCCAGCGTAATCACAGACTCATCAGCTTATATTTATTGTTTTGAATCCTCTCTCAGGACTGCCTTCATTACCCTGAAATTTCAGACCAGTTCCTAAGCGCTCTAGAAGATTTCCCGGTCACAGTACCCCAGGGAGTCCAAAAATACCAGGTCAGTGAGTTTAATTTAACGGAAACTTAACACTAAGAGATAAGCGATAGCTGTGCGAACAAGCGAGCACTTTGGAATTGTGATTTTTAGTTGTGGCTTTGTAGTTTTTGCTAGTATACTGGCCCTTTGTTTAGGCCATGTCAGGGAGACGGTGGCTCTAAGATCAGTCCTGAGCTACCGCTAGATACACTCAAAGCTAAAACAAACCTGGAGCAGTTTGACCATCTGACTGATAATTGATAGTCTCTTCAAACTATCAAACTGATCTTTGTGCATTTGTTTGAAGAGCAGCTGAGCCTGGTGTGGGGGAAGGACAGAGCAGGAAAGTAGCAAGGTTCAGCCTCCAGCCCAGATGGCAAATGTTTAATCTCCAGTCAGCAAAACAAGAACCCTGCAAGCAGCTGAACCCACCCTTCTTGAAGGACAGCTTAGAAAGTATCTGTTATTATCTGCTTGAGCACAACCCCTCCCCCGACCCATCTCTTCACACACACACACACACACGCTCGCAGATCTTCCTTGAGAAGAGTTCCAGAGTAAACATTTTCTCCATTTCGTTATACTCCCAGGGATGTTTTTATGCCACTTAGAGAGGCGGCCAAGGTCCCTTGATCGACATCTGGATTCCATTGCCATTTGCTACCCCCACCTCCACCAGAGGTCCTGCTCAAGTCAATAGCAGGCTTTAGGCATAGATTTTGGTTCTCCACCTTCAGGAATTATATCACTTTATATCATCATCATGATCACTTTATATGTGAACATATTAATTACTGGAAAGTAAGAAAGCAGGGTAGGGAGACCCTCTGAATTCCTGAAGAAAGGGATACAGGGAGACCACTTAGGAAAAGAAGGTACCAAAAGGAGAAGCTGGGGTATCCCTTCACCTACTGAACAATTTTGCTAAAACAGTTGGCCCTGTCTGAGATATTGCCACATAACTCAAACAACCATTTCCCAGTCCAGTTACATCACTAAATTGTCACGCTTGTCATCTGAGCCACTCCAGTGTTTGTTACCCAAAGGTGACTATCTTGTTTCTCAATCCTGAGTCACGAGTGTGGTAACAGGCCAGGCGACTTCTGAAGATTAAAGTTTTCCAGGGCAACTCTTGTCTTCCTCTGTAGAGTGTGGATTCTCGCCAGCCCCTCCAAGACCCAGTCGGACGCCCCATCATGCATGTATCAGGTCTTAAACATGCCACAGGTGAAGCTATATTTTGTGATGACATCCCTAGGGTGGATAACGAGCTGTACATGGTGTTGGTGACCAGTACCAGAGCCCATGCAAAAATCATGTAAGTAAAAAAATAAAGCTTTCAAAAAGCCTTTTAAAAGCACATCTGAGGATTCACTTGAAGGAATATGCCCATTCTTCTTCAATGTCCTTAACCCAAAGAACCTAAAAAGGAAAAAATAAAGAAAAGGCCACCAGGCCCAGAAGGAAGAAGGGAGAGTATTTAGAAATACCATCATGAAAGAGAGAACAAAAAATCATAGTGAGGGGCCCATGGCTTCCATTCTAACTTCATAGCGCTCCATTTCCCTGCTCAGCCTCAGGCAGGGAGTAACTCTGAGCAGGGCTGATATTCAGCTGGTGATACTGAATATACTAAAATACGTCGTTACTGAATGGTAATGGCCACTGTCTTAAACTTCCTAAGGATACCCCTTGTCACAGCCACACTGGTCCTTCCTCTGGCTCCCCTCCCAGCAGCTGAAGTGGTATCCCCCTGGCCCAGCAGGGGGCCTCCTGGGCCCTACTCTGTCTGGCAAGTCAGCTCTGATTGGTCAGGGCCAAAGCTGAACTAGTTGTTACATATTCTGATTTTCAACCATGCTCTATCCCTCCCTCAGGTTTGGGGCCCTCAAAGCTTGTTGATTTCTACTTCTTAAGTATTTCTCTTTTTTCAGATCAATTGATTTGTCTGAGGCTCTTGAACTACCCGGGGTGGTTGATGTGATAACAGCCAAAGACATTCCTGGCACCAATGGTGCTGAAGATGACAAACTGTTGGCTATAGACGAGGTATGGAATATGCCTTCCCAGGTGACTTTGTGCAGATAATCGCCAAGGTACCACCTCCAGCTGGCTTCCCATTGCCTCACAGCCCTCTCTGCCACCAAGGGATAGAAGTGCCAGTTCTTCTAGCTTCTCTCTACCTCTAACATCTTTATTCAGACAAACCTACTCTTCTGGAGTCTGGAAATAACATAGGAAAAGGGAAACTTATTACAGAAAACGACAAGTCCTAGTTTTCCCACTGTATGTTCTTGAGTCAATTTACCTTCATCTGAAGCATAAATGCAGGAACTGACCTGTAGCAAGATAGAATATCCTGAAAGATCTAGAAATGAGAATACAAAAAAGCACAGCCACTCCCTGTTATTTACACTGAACTCTCTTGCTTCCTAGACCAACCCCAGCCCCTCCACCTCCTATCTACCTCATACATTCTATTTTTAATAAAGTTGTTCTTGTCGTCTTTGACCTTTTAATTCAATTCCATAATCATTCACCGAGCAATTGCGTTTGGAGCAGGGCTATTTTGGTTCATGCTCCAGCTCTGCCACTCACGAGCTGTGTGTCCTTGGGCGTCATCATCTGTAAAATGGAAATAATCATAGCACCTACCTCGATGAGTTGTTGTGAGATTTAAGTGAGTTAATATATGTGAAGTGCTTACAACAGCGCTTGGCGGGTGAGGTTCTCAGTAAGTATTAGCTATTGTTGTCACATCTCGATGAGTCCCTCACAGACTGTCTCTCCTCCAACGATGGAATGAATCACTGTTCTTTTGGTTGAACTCCAGATGAAGAGGTTGGTTGTCATTTGGGAGCTGTATTATCTGCTCAGGCTGACATAAAATACTGTAAACTGAGTGGCTTAAAAACAGAAATGTATTTTCTCGCAGTTCTGGAGGCTAGAAAGTCCAAGATCAAGGTGCCAAGGCCTCTCTTCCTGGCTGGCAGATGGCCGTCTTCTCCCTGTGTCCTCACGTGGCCTTTTCTCTGTGTATGAGCCTCCCTGGTGTCTCTTCTTCTTCTTATAAAGACATCAGTTATATTGGATTTGAGCTCAATTTTTATGACCTCACTTAACTTTTACCCCTTTAAAGGCCCTATCTCCAAATATAGTCACATTGGGGTTTGGGGGTTCAACACATGAATTGGAGAGGGGTGTGGTTTACAAAAGATGCTTTTCTTTTGTTTAAACTTTAAAATGACACCATGAAGGTGACACATGTGAAGCAAGCTTGACGCAGGATGCAGCAAATTCAGGTCACAGCCAATCTCACTTCCACTCTGGGATTTATATTCACTGAGTAAAATGGCCAGTGGAACTTTCTGTGCTATTTAAATCATTTTTTAAGTTAAAATTTAGAAAAAAAATGTTTAGCCAAGCACATGCAGTTAAATGTGCCTCCTGTGTGGTTATTATTGCTCAACAATGATCACTAAGATACCAGCTGCTGGTAAGGTTGAGCTAAGCCTACTCCTACCCACAATTTCCTACCTGCCTCCATAATGTATTTTCCCTAGGTACTCTGTGTGGGCCAGATCATCTGTGCTGTGGTTGCAGAGACAAATGTACAGGCAAAGCGAGCCACTGAAAAGATAAAGATCACTTACGAAGATCTGGAGCCCGTAATCTTCACCATCGAGGTAAGCAGAGCTGACCAGTCTGTCCTGTAAGGTTGTAGAATTAAAAGTACCTTTGAAAATATCTTAATGCAAGACTAATTCAGGGTTCTAATTTTTTCTTGTCACTAGCTTGCTCTGAAAAAAAAAAAATCAGCATTCTCTGAAAGGTATTTGCATGAACCAAAATTAACTTCGGCTCCAAGAACCGAGAAATAATAAAAATAACATAAATTTATTTCTCTCTTACATTCAAAAAGTCTGGAAGTGATCACTCCAGGGCTATGTGTCACGGATCTGGGCTCCTTTTATCTAGTTGCTCATCATGCACAGTTTCTATTCTGTAGGTCACACTTTGGCCCAAAATAGCGACTAATGCTCTGCCATTAAGTCCACATTCTGGACAGCAGAGACAGTGAGGTGGTGACGAAAGGCGTATCTTACTCTTTAACGACACTCCCAAAAGTTGCACATACCTTCCTTCATCTCATTGGTTAGACCTTAGTCACATGCCATACCTAACTGCAAGGCAAGCTGGGAAACATAAATTTCATTCCAGATGATCAGGTATCCACAAAAAATCGGAGATTCGAGAAAGACGATGGGAGTGAATGTTGGGAACAATAATGTTTTCAAAGTGGAGCTCACAGAAATTTCACTCGTATTTCTGGATCTAGATAATAGAATGCAAATGCTATTTTCAGAAAAAATAATGAGGTTAGAATAGAAAAGCCTGATGTGGACTAAGATTTTCAGATTCTAACTCAATGAAAGACAAGTTCAGAGTAATTGAGTTGGTAAAAGCTTACTTATTTATGTCCTTATGACAGAAAATAAAATATTTTCAAAGGCTTTAGTGAACCATTTGAGCGTTTTTTAAAATGTGCCTAACGGGTATACTTGCTCAATATTCAAAGTGTTTAAAAGGTCATGTTTCTTGGCCTTTTTAAATTTTGATCTTTCTAAACCAAATCAACTCTGACAAAAATTCCCATTTTGCCAAGTTTGCAAGAAGTCCAGGTCATTTTTCTTGGCTCACTCCCCTTTCTAGGGATGTACCAGGATCCTAATAAGGGTTTTTAAATTTTCAATTATAATCCCATTTCCTCAAGAGGGAAATGGCATACTCAGAGGACATATCCATGAACTCAGGGACTCAAAATGCTTAGCGATCTAGAATTCCTTCAGAATTGGACTATCCAAAATCAGCAAAAAAATTCTTTTGTGAACAAAAGTAGGCAACAAAACAGTCATATGTACCGATACTTATTCATCCATCCATTCATTCATTTATATGGCTATACATATATGAGAGGCAGTATAACATAGCGGTTAAAAGCATGGGTTCCAGAACCAAGCTGCCAGATTTGAATCCTGGTTGCACCAATTACTAACTGTGTGACCTTAGGCAAGTTACTTGACTTCTCTGTGCTAAGGTTTCCTCATTAAATAATAGGGGTAATGATAATAATACTTACCTCATCAGGTTGTCCTAAGACTAAATGAGTTAATACACATAAAACACTTAGAATAGTGCCTGGCACATAGTGCTCAGTAAATATAACATGTATTATAATAAGATTATATTATTTTATGACACAAACAGTGTGGCAATAAACATACTTCCATGTGTACTAGGGTGACTGATGGAGATCTCAGTATAGGAAAAAATGAAAAATTTGACTGTATTGTTCATTTTCTGCTGCTTTTAAAAATCAAGTATTCATTATATTAAGCAAGATATTTCTGAAAACTAAGCCAGAGCTTGAAAGCTGCCTCCATCACTAATTTGCAGCATGACTTTGAGAAAGTTATAACTTCTCCAAGCCCAGTTTCTTCCTCTGGAAAATGGAGATCATAATAGAATTTATGCGAGAATGTAAATACACTATGTTGTACAATGTTTGACACAAAGCAAGCACTCAAAAAATATTAGCTACTCTCATTATCATCACCAGCAAGAAAGATGATGGCTTTAAAGCTATTGGAGAGTAAGAATGCAGAAGACAGGTGTTCTCAAGTATGAAAAATCACCTTGGTTCTGAAGGGAAAGCAAGGATCAGCTGTCAGTAGGTCAATTCACTGAACCTCAGAATGAGATAGTTCTGAGTCTTCATGTGTGAGTCAGTTCATTTTATTATCAGAAAGAAAATATATAACAAAGGGCTAGAAAGGCCTTGTGAGATAAGCCAAATACTCAAAGAAATGAACCAACTTCCTACAGTGTCTGTTGGGCTTTCTTGCCCAGAGATGTGTTAGGACTTGAGTCTTCTCCCTCATCGTGGCCTTGGTTCTTTCAGATCCCTGAGTTAGAGGTTCTTGTACATGGGCCACCTAAGTCTGACACAAGTAGTTTTCTTCAGGGAGAGGGTATAAATGCAGGGCCCAGAAGCTCACCCATACTGCATTTGGACCTGTCACCTGTCCCTTGTCCCCTGTCCCCTGGAGAGCCACACTGAAAATGAGAAATGAGTAGTTATCATCCTGGACCATCATAGTGTCTTCAGATCTCAGTTCTCTAACCTTTGTTGGTTTCCTCTGAAATCTAGAAGAAATTCTCTCTGACATCTTGTCTCTTTGACAAGCCCACTAATCTAGTACTCTCTTGCTTGCATGATTCCTTTCATGCATCCTAGTAGGAGGCAATTTTCAGGAGTGTATTGGCTTTTGATTAAGAACACACTGCCAGTGGAAGAAAAAAGAAAAAAAAATGGCTTTTGTGTTTTTTTTCCTGCCACTCAGGAGGCCATAAAACACAACTCATTCCTATGCCCTGAAAAAAAACTTGAACAAGGAAATATTGAGGAGGCATTTGAAAAAGTAGATCAAATTGTCGAAGGTAAGAGTCTCAGGATATTTGACAGAATCTTTGCAGGATTCCATTCTGAAACAGATACTGAGAACATATGATTTCTTCTCAGAAAGTCCAGCCTCTAAATGGCCCTTTGCCAAATTTCTCTTATATCTCTTCTTTCTTAACAGTGTGTGTGTGTGTGTGTGTGTGTGTGTGTGTGTGTGCACGCACGCGTGCGTGTGCGTGTGTGAGACTCTTGGGGGTGGGAGGTAGGGAGCAACAGAATAAACAGAAGAAAAACGCCTAAGACTTTGATGATGCAAGAGCCAGTGAGGAGCAGAACCGGATACTTTCAACTTGTTACATAGAACCGTAGTCTCTGAAACAGATTACCCTCAGTTGCCACAGGACAAATGCCTAATCTGTCAGCTCCTTGGTCAGGACATATCCAGGCTGGCCAGTTCATGTCTTACTTGCTGCTGAGTTCCCCCAAATGGCAATTTCCAACCTGCACTCACCTTCAGGAATTTCCCTGTGCTTGAACTGAACAGGAGAAGTCCATGCTGGAGGACAAGAACATTTTTACATGGAAACACAAAGAGTGCTCATTATTCCAAAGACAGAGGACAAAGAACTAGACATTTATGTGTCGACACAGGATCCAGCCCACGTGCAGGTGAGGTCTAGAATTTCCCCCAACCCCTCCACAACGTTCTAATTCCAACATAGCCTTCAATTCCCATAGCCTCACCGTTAGCAGCCATTTTACCCGCAGAGACTTAGAATCCAAGTATTGGCCATCAGTAGAGAGATAAAACCCCAGGACCCATTTATTTTTTCTGGGCTTGTCCAGTAAGTAAATGAACAGCCACAGACTTAGTACATTCATTTGCATCAATCATGTTAAATGAACTCTGTGATTGGATGGCAACACTAAGTTATGTCTCTACTTGATTTTTCTCTGAAATTATCATTACAGATAACTTTTGGTGTAAACACATCACTTTATAGCACATTTTCATTTCCATACAGTCACAAAGTGCTCTAGTTTTTAGCTGCAAATATATCTTCTTTAGTAGGTTGTCAGAAGTTTCACTTTGTTGGGACATTAGGTCTAGGCATTTGGCTAGGATTCTCACCTCTGACAGGAATCCAGGACCTGACAGTTTCCCTTATAGAAAGTACCATTTTTCTGCTGGAAAAGCTGTTCTGTGATGACGATTCATGTTTATGAATTCAATAGGGCTCCGCAAGACACATTCAGACTATCTCAGTCTTTTTTTTTTTTTTTTTTACTAACAATAGATGTGGATGAATTTTGTGTTTTGGTTCAGCAGACAAAAGTCTTCTTTGCCATTTCACTCTTGTAAAACTTTCTCAATCTCTAACTTTTACAGAAAACAGTGTCCTCTACTTTAAACATCCCCATCAACAGGATCACCTGTCATGTAAAACGAGTGGGTGGAGGTTTTGGTGGGAAGGTAGGAAGACCAGCTGTATTCGGAGCTATTGCAGCTGTAGGCGCTATCAAGTAAGTGCCCTGGGGGACACAAGAGGGTGGAAAATGTACAGAGCTGAGGGCAAATCAGTGACCTGAGAGTCACTGTGGCTGCTGTCATAACCACTTGTGTGTCCTTGGGCAACTCAGCCTTCTGTTTCTTTTTTCTTTATAATATCTTATAATAATAGATATAATACCCAACCTCCTAGAGTTATTAGAAAAGTCAGAGAGAGAGAGAACTTCGAATAGGCTAATTTGCTGTAAAAAGAAAAGTAGCCGTATTTGTTGAACACCTTCAGAGCTGGGGCTGCTCTGTTCCTGAGTTTCAGGGAAGGTAACCCATCTAGGGGTGGGGCAAGTCACCTGCCAAAGTGGAGTGCCAAAGGGAAGTCTGCTCCTCCACTTTTCCTTCCTACTCTCAGCTTTAGGGAGGATTGGGTAAGAAAAGAAAGGCTGCCCACCTCTGCCTCCTTGCACCTGGGAAGGGCTGCCTCTTCACTGTGTACTTAATGGATGGATGACACCCTCAAAGCGAGCTCCCTGGCTAACCTCAACCCACAGGCTCACTTATTCACTGTCCATGCTGGGCACGGTGCTGGCTTTTCTGTTCCTTGTTCATTTTCTATAGCTTTTTCTTTGGTGCTTCCTCAGAACACCAATCAGCCTGCAAAGTTCAAAGGTCCTGCTTCCTTTGACAAATTCTTTATTGTTCTGAGCTAGGTCCCAAGGCACTTAGATATGTATTTCCTTCCACAATGAGAGGTAGGAAAAGGCAGGATCTGAATTCCATCTCCAGTTCTTTCCATAATGAACCTCTATCTGTTCACACCTACCAAGGACCCAGCAAGGGATAATCAGTTCATATTCCTATCAGGCTTTGTGCCTTTAAGACTTCTCAGACATGACTGCACACTAGAATCACCTGGGGAGCATTCAAATCCTAATGCCTAGACTGCCCCATACTGACCTAGACATCGGTATATTTTAAAACTTCCCCAGTGGTTCCACTGTACAGCCAAGTGTGGGGATTTGTGTCTTAAGCTACAACCTGCCATAGCACACACCTGTCGTGCATTAAGTGATCCCCAGAGCAGTGTTCCCAAATTGCTGATAATAAGAGTCTCCTGGGCTCATAGAAATTCCTGCCTCCCCATCCCAGACCCACTGAATCAAACTCACCAGAAGATGAACCCAGAAACCATACATTTAAATGATGCTCCAGATGGTCCTTACCATTAAAGACCAGGAAACCCCATGCTCGAATTGTATTTTTCAATGTATATCTAAAGACACCCGCATCAGAACTGCTGAGAAAAATTTAAATTCTAGGGCTCCTCCCCAACCTATTGAATCAAAGTTCTAGTGCTAAGGGCTCAGGAATTTGCATTTTTCACCAGCATTTTAGATGATTCTTCTGTACTCCTAAGTCTGGGAACCTCTACCCTAGAGATACAGAAAGGCCAAAGCTCCTAGCTTTCCAAGGGCCCAACTTGGCCAACATAGTAGCAGTCATGGGTGAAGATGAAGATGCTGAACCAGATATCCTAAGACGAGTGTTGGTCTTGTTTTTGTTGTTGTGTTGTTAAGTTTGCATTTATTTGTTCACATTCTTTCTCCTTTGTAACTTAGTGGGGATATGCAAAATAACTGGATCTGGGTGAGCATCAAATTTGACTGGCATATGACATTAATCACTTTAGCCAGATCTCACTAGACATTTATGTGTCGACGCAGGATCCAGCCCACGTGCAGGTGAGGTCTAGAATTTCCCCCAACCCCTCCACAACGTTCTAATTCCAACATAGCCTTCAATTCCCATAGCCTCACCGTTAGCAGCCATTTTACCCGCAGAGACTTAGAATCCAAGTATTGGCCATCAGTAGAGAGATAAAACCCCAGGACCCATTTATTTTTTCTGGGCTTGTCCAGTAAGTAAATGAACAGCCACAGACTTAGTACATTCATTTGCATCAATCATGTTAAATGAACTCTGTGATTGGATGGCAACACTAAGTTATGTCTATACTTGATTTTTCTCTGAAATTATCATTACAGATAACTTTTGGTGTAAACACATCACTTTATAGCACATTTTCATTTCCATATAGTCACAAAGTGCTCTAGTTTTTAGCTGCAAATATATCTTCTTTAGTAGGTTGTCAGAAGTTTCACTTTGTTGGGACATTAGGTCTAGGCATTTGGCTAGGATTCTCACCTCTGACAGGAATCCAGGACCTGACAGTTTCCCTTATAGAAAGTACCATTTTTCTGCTGGAAAAGCTGTTCTGTGATGACGATTCATGTTTATGAATTCAATAGGGCTCCGCAAGACACATTCAGACTATCTCAGTCTTTTTTTTTTTTTTTTTTTTTACTAACAATAGATGTGGATGAATTTTGTGTTTTGGTTCAGCAGACAAAAGTCTTCTTTGCCATTTCACTCTTGTAAAACTTTCTCAATCTCTAACTTTTACAGAAAACAGTGTCCTCTACTTTAAACATCCCCATCAACAGGATCACCTGTCATGTAAAACGAGTGGGTGGAGGTTTTGGTGGGAAGGTAGGAAGACCAGCTGTATTCGGAGCTATTGCAGCTGTAGGCGCTATCAAGTAAGTGCCCTGGGGGACACAAGAGGGTGGAAAATGTACAGAGCTGAGGGCAAATCAGTGACCTGAGAGTCACTGTGGCTGCTGTCATAACCACTTGTGTGTCCTTGGGCAACTCAGCCTTCTGTTTCTTTTTTCTTTATAATATCTTATAATAATAGATATAATACCCAACCTCCTAGAGTTATTAGAAAAGTCAGAGAGAGAGAGAACTTCGAATAGGCTAATTTGCTGTAAAAAGAAAAGTAGCCGTATTTGTTGAACACCTTCAGAGCTGGGGCTGCTCTGTTCCTGAGTTTCAGGGAAGGTAACCCATCTAGGGGTGGGGCAAGTCACCTGCCAAAGTGGAGTGCCAAAGGGAAGTCTGCTCCTCCACTTTTCCTTCCTACTCTCAGCTTTAGGGAGGATTGGGTAAGAAAAGAAAGGCTGCCCACCTCTGCCTCCTTGCACCTGGGAAGGGCTGCCTCTTCACTGTGTACTTAATGGATGGATGACACCCTCAAAGCGAGCTCCCTGGCTAACCTCAACCCACAGGCTCACTTATTCACTGTCCATGCTGGGCACGGTGCTGGCTTTTCTGTTCCTTGTTCATTTTCTATAGCTTTTTCTTTGGTGCTTCCTCAGAACACCAATCAGCCTGCAAAGTTCAAAGGTCCTGCTTCCTTTGACAAATTCTTTATTGTTCTGAGCTAGGTCCCAAGGCACTTAGATATGTATTTCCTTCCACAATGAGAGGTAGGAAAAGGCAGGATCTGAATTCCATCTCCAGTTCTTTCCATAATGAACCTCTATCTGTTCACACCTACCAAGGACCCAGCAAGGGATAATCAGTTCATATTCCTATCAGGCTTTGTGCCTTTAAGACTTCTCAGACATGACTGCACACTAGAATCACCTGGGGAGCATTCAAATCCTAATGCCTAGACTGCCCCATACTGACCTAGACATCGGTATATTTTAAAACTTCCCCAGTGGTTCCACTGTACAGCCAAGTGTGGGGATTTGTGTCTTAAGCTACAACCTGCCATAGCACACACCTGTCGTGCATTAAGTGATCCCCAGAGCAGTGTTCCCAAATTGCTGATAATAAGAGTCTCCTGGGCTCATAGAAATTCCTGCCTCCCCATCCCAGACCCACTGAATCAAACTCACCAGAAGATGAACCCAGAAACCATACATTTAAATGATGCTCCAGATGGTCCTTACCATTAAAGACCAGGAAACCCCATGCTCGAATTGTATTTTTCAATGTATATCTAAAGACACCCGCATCAGAACTGCTGAGAAAAATTTAAATTCTAGGGCTCCTCCCCAACCTATTGAATCAAAGTTCTAGTGCTAAGGGCTCAGGAATTTGCATTTTTCACCAGCATTTTAGATGATTCTTCTGTACTCCTAAGTCTGGGAACCTCTACCCTAGAGATACAGAAAGGCCAAAGCTCCTAGCTTTCCAAGGGCCCAACTTGGCCAACATAGTAGCAGTCATGGGTGAAGATGAAGATGCTGAACCAGATATCCTAAGACGAGTGTTGGTCTTGTTTTTGTTGTTGTGTTGTTAAGTTTGCATTTATTTGTTCACATTCTTTCTCCTTTGTAACTTAGTGGGGATATGCAAAATAACTGGATCTGGGTGAGCATCAAATTTGACTGGCATATGACATTAATCACTTTAGCCAGATCTCCAACTATCGAATTATAGACCACAGAGACAATAGTAATTTAGCAAGTTAGTTATACATTAATTTAGATCAATACCTAGCATTGAATGCACTCAATGAATACATATGGAATGGTTGCATGGTTAAATGAATGGTTGGATAAATGAGTAAGAGGGTGAATGGAGAATGGAAAGGTAGAAAGGTAGGTAGACAGATGGGTGGGTAGATAGTTAAATGATGAGATGAGTAAATAGATGGGTGGATGCTAGATGAATAGATGGATGGATTGGAGGAGGGATGGGTGAGCAGGATGGAGAATCTAAGATTTGTTTTCTTTAGAACTGGTCGCCCCATTCGCCTTGTTCTTGATCGGGAGGATGATATGTTAATAACCGGGGGAAGACACCCATTATTTGGAAAATATAAAGTGAGTATTAAAGATGAAATTATTAAAGATGAAATTATTAAAATTTTATTTGAACAATTTTTTCCTTTTCTATTATTTTGATTTTGCTAAATTCTAAAAACAAACAATAGTCTTAGCATCTAAAATACTTAATGAGGATACTAGCATATGTGAATACATATACAATTTATGAGGAACTTTTAATAAATCTAGTGTAGAATTATGAAAAAGTTGGAGGATAAAAATACAATTTCGAAAAATGATAAAAAATGCTATTGAAGGAATAAGAATTTACATTAGTGGTTCCCCCAAAGGCAAAAAAAAAAAAAAAAAAAACACTAAAAGAAGCTACAGACATTGTTATACCAAAACTTCATTTTTACAAGTGTTGCCACTAAGTGATATGAAAGTGTCACAAAAGTTCTTTGCAAATAGAAAAAAATAATAATCCCCTAACAAGTGAATGTGGTGTTTCAAACCACATTCCTTGCATTTTTATGCAACTATAGCATAAACACTATTAAAAATATTTGTTGACATCTAGTTGATAATAATACTACTTTCAAATCTATGACTGAGTTGTTGGGATAGTTCTAATATAATGTTTCCCTGTCAAATATGCTTTATTTGGGAATTGCTTATTGCATACATATAGCTAGATTTTCTATCTGATTTTTCACTGCCTTAGATTACCGAATTGTTATATTCCCTGTATTACTAAACTCACAGCTTTCCAGACCACAGCACAATTTTATTTCTTCCATTGGCATTAGTAATTTTTATAATTAGAGAGAAATGAACCATAGTTGGCCACTAAACTTTTTATTTGCTTTCAAATGCACAGAAATTAATACTAAGATATATTATTTTCTTCTAGTACCAAGAGCAATGTAGAGGCAGCTCTGGGATTGTGGCATTTGGTATTGTGGTGGTTCTTGAGTTCTTTGGTTTTGGCCTAGATTATAAATCAGGCTTTATTTATATTATTGTCATGAGATTGTTTAGTACTAGTACTTACTAAAAAGGTCCTAAATGTAAATATTTTGGTAGTTATAATATAAAATATAATTTAAAAGAGTGATATAATCAGACTTTTTTAATCCAAGTTTTATTTTATTAAAAATACATAAGTTTACTTCCAATATAATAATATTGTGTCTATATGTATGTATACATCATTATTCAAACTTAGCTAACAAACTTTTGCTTGGTTATTTAGAACTATTTGTAAATTAGCATAGTAGAAGTTTATGTGTGAATAGGTTCTTTCGAAATTCTTGAAACATTTATATTAAACAGTTTAAGAATTCTCTCTGCTACCATTGCTTAGCAATCTTTTCTTCATGAAAAGTCAAAGATAAACTTCAGCCTAGCATTTGTCAAAATTACCATAAATTCTGAATTTGTAGATTTTCCTACATGTCCTAACTGCTCTGGTTTATTATCCAACATTTCCTTTGGAGTAGATGACAATAATCATATAGCTGGATGCTTCCATCCGTTGTACTTATCTCCATTTTCAGAAAGGCAAAGGGACCAGAGCCAATCCTTTTTTGGTAGAACTACAACAGAAAGTGTGAATTTTTCTTTTCCATCTGGACTATACAGACAAACTGGTCTAGGTGGGTGGGAGGGGCGTGGCAACTTCAGGAAAATATAAGGTGCCTTCTGTGAGCCCCAGTAAGAATAGCAGCACTGACTCACATTTGTTAAATCTGTAACCAGTGGCAAAGCACTTCACCAGCTCAGTACAAAGAGAGTCGTCACTGCATCACTCTGTCACTCCTGGGTCCATTCCCCTACCTCAGCTTCTGAGGCTTTCCTGTAATAAGATGCACTGCGATTCATTCCAATACATGCTAGAAATTCTAGAGACTTTTCCACAGGGGGCAAACCACAAACTAAACTAGAAAGACCAGTAAAAAGTGAAGGAAAACCTTTCCAGAATAAGAAAGAAGAGGATAACAATTATATGTGGGGAGATAAGCAAGAGCTTTAGAATTCTATACTGACTATGAAGCCAGAAAATTACACATTGAAAGGAAAGGGCTCAGCAAAATTCAGGTCCGAGGAGGTCTATGTCAGCCAAACACTGTAAAACAAGGGAATAGCCAAGTTTGGGACACCACCAAGCAAACAGGAACAGAGTCTGTCTGAAGTCCCCCTAATAGTGGAGCTGAGCTGTGGTTGCAACTTTGGCATGTAAATTTTAAGCACATCATAAAATGTCCATCATTTAATGACAGGTGGGATTCATGAATAACGGGCGAATCAAAGCTCTAGACATCGAGTGCTTCATTAATGGAGGATGCACACTGGACGATTCGGAGCAGGTATGTCCTTGATCGCAAATAGAAATGCAGAATTTCTAGACAAGTCTTCATTGGACAGCATGTGTCCTCAAGTACTTACCAAGTTCCACAAACAGTTCAACTTAGTATGTGACTTTTAGAGAAAAGGGGGAAAAAAAGTGTCCAATATATGTGAATATCTCCTTTTACTTTAGGTTATAGAATTTCTTGTACTAAAGCTGGAAAACGCGTATAAAATCCGTAACCTCAGATTCCGGGGCCGTGCATGCATGACAAATTTACCGTCCAATACAGCCTTTCGAGGATTTGGCTTCCCACAAGGAACCCTGGTGACAGAATCTTGCATCACAGCTGTGGCAGCCAAATGCGGCCTTCTGCCAGAAAAGGTAGGATTGTAATCAAGGTCTCAACCAAGGTTGCTGAAGGATCAGACCAGGTGGGGAACAAGCTACTCAGGGAAACACCCTCAAGGAATCACTCGGATTAGCCCTGGCTCAGAATTCAAGATAAACTCAGTACTACCTAAAAGAACTAGGCTCCCTCCCCTATCTTCCACCCTCCTTGTACAAAGATTTCTCTTTGTCTTTCTTTCTTCTTTTAATTTCTACACAAACAATTACTCTTTTTAAAATTCAAACCCATCTATGGCCATGTCACCCTGAACAAGTCCGATCCCATCTGATCTCAGAAGCTAAGCAGGGTCGGGCCTGGTTAGTACTTGGATGGGAGACCACCTAGGAAGACCAGGTGCTGTAGGCCTAAAAAATAAGAGATTGTATGCTGACAAGGTCTTTGCAATCTGTGAGGTCAACCAAGGATTGCCTCGCCTAAAATAAATAAATAAATAAATAAAAATAAAATTCAAACCGCACTGAAGTAGTTGAAGTGGAAAGTGAATGTCCCGTTTTTTATCCCCCCATCCCTATTGTTTGAAAGTAACCATTGTTAACAGTTTCACATTTATTTTTCTAACCCTTTAACTATGTGTGTCTACCCATCTGTATTCATGCACACATACATAAACATTGATGTATGTTTCTATGTGCATGTATATGGTTATTTACCACAACAGAACCATAATAAACACATTATTCTGCACCTTACTTTTCCTATTTGACCATAGGTCATGGCCATCTTTCTGTGTCAATAGCATAATCTATTTCATTCTCTTTCATGACTGAATAGTATTATGTAATATGGATGCATTGTAATTTATTTAGCAACTCCATTACTGATACACATTCAGGTTGTTACCCATTTTGGTCTATTAAAATGATGGTGCAATAAACATCTTGGTACAGATGTACCAAGGGTTTATCTTTGCACTAGTGTGTTATCTTTAGGATAAATTTACAGAGTGGAATTGCTGATGTAGTTGAAAACTTTTGAGAGATACTGCCAAAAGAATGCCCTCCAAAAATATTATTTTGTGCAATATTTCAGAAGGTCCACAGTATGCTAGGCCAGAGAGAGGCAGCCTCTGGCAACTGAGATAATTGCTGATAACACCTTTCTGTTCCTCATATATTCCAATCAGACCCCAGCCTACTTTTTATACTTCTATCCCATTTCTTCAATATAGACCCTCTACTCCAGCCAGGACTTTCAATGTATTGTCCTTTGAATGTCTTTGTCCCTAAATTAATCAGGGATTTGTGATGGTCAGGATACTCCCTACACAAAAAGAAACATCGAAACATAGAACAAGGAAGACAATAGTTATCCTAAGAGAAGTCACATCAAGTGTTCTATGGGTACAAGGAAAAAGACATCACATTAGCTTGGCGGGAGGGAAGTCAGGAAGAACTTTCTGAAGAAGATGGCACTTGAGATAGGCCTTAAAGAATGACAGGCACAGATAATGGCAGGGTGATCGAGGCGAGTGGAACAGCTTGAACAAGGAAAGGCAAACTCTTTCTGGCTCAGTTTCTTTATCTATAAAATGAGGACAAGATGACTCGCTTCACAAATTCTTGCAAGAATCAAATGAGTTAGCATTTGTTAAAATATTTGTTTTCATAAACTGGATAGTATTATTCCAGTGTTGCTGCTGATAATAATAATTATTTTATTTGTGATTAGAGTGAGATGGGGATAATGAAAAACTCCTGAGCATATCCCAGTGGATTCTTCTTTGTCAAAAGTTGCAGGCTTCCAGGAAATGACACACCCATAATCAAATACATTTTTAAAAAGATTTGTCCACACATTCCAAAGGCAACTGGAAGGCTTAGAGAAGATTTGCTGTTTGCATTAGCTGCAATGCTATTCCTCTCTAGCAGAACAAATCTTCAGTTATGACAATAAAACTTTGCTTTTATATACCATCTATCAACTCTGCTCCATCTATGAACCTTGTTGGGGGAAAAGGAGACTCTACCTCCTTAGGCTTTTCCATCCCATTGCTCTTCACAGACCAGTCACTACCACTGTCCTCCACTTCCAGGAAGGAGAGACCCTGACTGGTGCTTTGAAGAAAGATGAGAAATAACCTCTGTTGTTTTTGCAAAAGCACATGCTTTCCAAAGAAAAAGAAAAAAGACCCTGTCTTTTCTCCATCAAAGTTTGTGCTTTAATGGGGAAGCTTGTCAGGTCTCTACTTTGCAGTCAGTTTCTTTCTTACCATAACTATTGATCGATTTTCCATCCATTTCAGATTAGGGAGAAAAACATGTACAAAACTGTTGATAAAACCATCTACAAACAAGCATTCAACCCTGAGACCCTGATAAGATGTTGGAATGAATGTCTGGACAAATCTGCCTTTCACAGCAGAAGAATACAAGTGGAAGAGTTTAATAAGAAGAATTACTGGAAGAAGAAAGGCATTGCTATTATCCCCATGAAGTTTTCAGTCGGCTTTGCCGCTACAAGCTATCATCAGGTAAGGTCCTATATGAGAGAAATAACCTTGACTTTGGGAGAGTGTCACATTTCCCAAGGCACTGAGCCCCTCTACCACCACTACTCATAGCCCCTGGGTGAAATGTACAGAACTCTCCTGAGCAGCCCCTGCATCTGCAAGCACTTTCAACATAGTGCAGTAGAAAAATGCCTCAATGACAGAAAACATTAGCAGCAAACCTAAGACCTGCAGCAGCGTAACTGCCAAGGTGGAGCACTAACCTCACCCCGACTCTGAATTCCCTATTCAAAAAAGGAACAGGAGCCCACAAGGCCTGTAGTACTGTGCTTTCTGAGCTCAAGGGTCTCATGGCTTGAGCAGGAATGGGGCTGCTCCTGGTCTGTGCCCCAGACCCCATGACAACACTCCTCAGTACACCCTAAGTCTTAGGCAGAGAAGTCTTTCTGTTTTGTCCTGACCAGCTGGCTGTTTCAAGCCACATCTCTCAGGAATCTGTGTCAATCCTGATGGGGAAATGGTGGAGGGCCAAGAATCCTCCCAGATAGGTTTGCAAAGGAAGAGGAAAGTCATTCACAGGTCCTATCCAGATGGGAGGAGGGTGGGCGGCATAAAGATGAGTCCATTGAAGAGCACAAAGACTGATACAGACGTGTCTTCCCAGGAAACCCAATGGGTCATACACAAGAAAGTTGTTTAGAAAACTGAAAAAAGTTGTTGCCTCCCCATGATTTTCCAACAAAAGCAGAAACTCAGCAACTGAAAAAATCTTTTAACATGCATTAGATCTAAATCTAAATCTAAAATCTAAATCCAAAAATGCATTAGATCTCCCTTGTGTGTATACCATTGAAAGCATTCTTCCAGTTATACCCAACTACTGGCAGCCAATAGACACACACACACACACACACACACACACACACACACACACACACACGCACGCATGCACGCACGCACACACCACAAAAGCTGCCCTGTCAAAAGAAATCTTTCTTAGGGAATGAAACAGTTGTCCTAAATCTCTAATCAACTGGAGTCACTTGGCCCTGCCACTTCCTAGCTGTGTGATATTAAATAAGTTATTTAACCTCTCAGAGCCTCAGCTTCCTTAATTATAAAATGAGAATAATCATCCTCTCTCTCAGGACTGAAGAGGATTCATGAGAAAATGACTGTTAAGCACTTGGCAGGCTTCCTGGAACACCATGTAGTTATCCAGGGCAGCCCATCCCCCGCCCCAGGAGCTGTCAGACACATCTCTCAGGGCTGTGGCTCCCCTGGCCTGGAGGATGAGGCTCCCTGACTCCTGGGTCACACTCCTGTTCAGGTCCAACGTGCCCATTTTATAGAGGTGCAAAAAAGTTCATTGTCACGTCTACAAGCCTAGATTGAATCAACAGCTAGGGCATAAGAGATCCTCTTTGGTGAGGGGATAGATGTCTGTGTGGTCTTTCCTCTGACACCAAATGTGTCTTTTCTAAACCAGTTCTGTAGTTCTCCAACACAAACTGGGTAACCAACAATTCAGTTCAATTCTGACATTAACTACTTAGAGTTAGCACAGACCCCACATGTCGAGGGCTGAGTCCCACAAGACTGCCCCAATTTCAGATGCCAACACAAATTGGGTGTCCAGGCTACCCGTACTTCTGCCCAACTGACTACAAATTTGGGAGTTTCCACTACTCATCCTCTCAGGTTTGAATATTCCCTAGAACTCACAGAACTCAGGAAAGCACGTTATCAGTTTATTATAAAGAGTATAACAGAAGAACAGCCGTGTGGAAGAGATTCATAGGGGAAAGTATGGGGGTGTAGGGCTGTCATGCCCCTCTCTCTCTAGGTATGCTGCTCTCCACCTTGTGGATGTGTTCACTACCCCCAGAAGCTCCCAAAACCTTGTTTGGGGGGTTTTATGGAGATTTCATTACATAAGTACAATTGATTAAATCATTGGCCACTGGTGATTGAGATCAATCTCCAGTCCCTAACACCTCCCTGGAGGTCAGAGAGTGGAGCTAAAAGCTATGATTCTCTAACCAGTGGTTGATCTTTGTAGCAACTCCCAACCCCACCCTCCACCCCACCTCACCCCAATCTAAGTAAGTTTCTCCCACAGTCATCTCATTCGTGTACAAAAGTCAGTAAATTTCAAGGGTTTTAGGAACTCTGTGCTAAAAACCAGAGGCAAAGACCACATATTTATTTTTTATTGTACCACATCTCCCCTCACCTGTATGGCTGCTGCTCACCTAAACTATAGCCTACTTCCTACCAACTTCTCTTTTCACCACAAAAAAAAACTTTAAATCAAGCAGTGACTTTAAGTCTCCATTTGAAAGGCCTCCAGCTTCCCCACAGAGTTCCAAATTGATGTTCTCAAGAATCACCAGGCTAAGAACTGAAGCCTGTTATTCCAGGTCAGCTGATGACTCACAAAGCTGGAACACCTACTCCCTAAACTAGGTATAGGAGCACTGTCCTCAGAGGGAGTCAAAAGTCCCACAGTGAATAAATACTATTATTAACACCTATAAGCCCTGATGGCCAGTACCCTCTCCAAGCCATCCTGGGCCTCCAGGCATCTCTGGACAGAATAGACTGAAGTCCTAATTCTTCCTCCTCCTCCTGGAAGAAAAAATACCACATTTCCATTTGTCCAGTTTAACAAACCTTTATTTAGTGTCTCTATGATTCAGCCCTGCTCAAAGTTCTCTTCAGGACACAAAGATGAATGAGGCCAGGTGCTTGTCTTCCAAGAGACTCTTACAGAAGAACTTATCACTCCCTACATTTATTTCCTGTGGCTGCCGTAACAAAGAACCACAAACTGAGTGGCTTAAAACAACAAATTTATTCTTTCACAGTTCTGGAAGCTGGAAGTTCAAAATCAGGATCTCAGAAGGGCCATGGTCCTTCAGAAGGCTCCAGGGAAGAATTTTTCCTTGCTTTTTCCAGCTCTTGGTGGCTACTGGTATTCTTTGGCTTGTGGCAACATAACTCCCATCTCTGCCTCTATCTTCACATGGCCTCTTATAAAGCCAATGATCATTGAATTTAGGGCCCACCCTAATCCAGTATGACCTCATCTTAATTAATTACATTTGCAAATAAGGTTACATTCTGAGGTTCCAGGTGGACAGGGATTTGGTGAGGGGACACCATTCAACCCAGTATACTCCTTTAAGAGTAAGTGCAGAGAAGGGGGTCACTGATCCTTCCCAGAGGGGAAAAAGAAGTGTTCAGGAAGCTTTAACAAGAGTAGAGACCATGGGGTGTGGGTCTGAAGGCTGAGGAGCGGGCCAGGAAGACAGAACAGCATAAGCAAGAGCATGGGTCAGACAGGAGCACGGGCAAGGCCAGACATAGAAACAAAGCAGGAAAAGACAGGGATGAAACTGGAAAAGGACAAGAGACCAAACCCTACAGGGCCTCATACTATAAAAGGGAGCAGGGCTCTCCCTTCAGAAACTCCCTTACAGGAAGTAGAGGAGTTTCTGCCTACCTCGCCCAGAGGCAAACCCTTCTTGCCTTCACAATTCCATTCAGTCGTCACTTTGGGGACCCTTCCCTCAACTCGCAGAAGCAGTCAGATCTGCCCTTCCAGGTCCCCAGGGCCCCTCGTGCCACACCCCTTTATTTCACAAGTCATCCTGAATTCTAATGACTTGCTTTCCAGCCTGGCCCGGCCTGCACTGCGAGCTACTTGAAGAAGAAGCACATCTTGTTCATCTTTATATATCTAGAGCTGAGCCCAGGTTGGCACATAACACGTGCAAGTACTTAAAAATGTTTAATTCGCTAGTCGAGTGGTTTGCCAGAGATTTTAAGCAGGGGAAGACTTTCAAGTCATTGGAACCAATACTCACAACTCCTGAGTATCCAAAGGAACTCCTACTAAAACCAGGTTCCTAAGTAAGAATGTTCTTTACAGATAAACTTTTTACAAAACAGAACTAAGCCCCAGAATCCTACCAGGAAAGCTTGTCTCTCCGACCCACCCTGCTCCAGGAGACTGGTGTTTTATGACCTCATTTCCTATACTGAACCTCACTAAACATGCACTGAGTTGTGCCTTCTGGCTTGTTTTACTAGGCAGCTGCACTCGTTCATATCTACACAGACGGGTCTGTATTGGTCACACATGGAGGCAATGAACTGGGACAAGGTATTCACACCAAAATGCTACAGGTAAGACAAATAAAATTGCCATTAATCTCTCCATACATTCTTGACATGACTGACATTTGGCACTAATTTTAGGGTAAATAACAACTCCCTGTGCTGAAACCCTCATATCTTGACTATTTAGTTAGAAAAACATTTTACATATCAAATAGAATAGCAGAAATCGCACACATATGCGAATACTCTTAGAACTTGGCCGGTGGTTATTAGTGAAAATACCAGTTATGAGCCCCTGGAGCACTGTGGTGGTTGTGCCATGCAGGCTTACCCAGAGTAGGAGTTTCTCAACTTTTCTATTTTGAGACCAATATGTATAATTTTAAATGTTGGACAACAATATTAGGTTGCTAATATATTGTTTTAACTAGTAAGGACAAGTATTTCAATTGTCCTATAATTTTTAAAGGATATTTTAACATATACACATGTACACACAATGTAGGAAGATCTATAATCCAAGCGGTAAAAATAATAATCCTTTAAATTGAACAAATTGAACTTTCTGACTAATTTGCTGGGTTGTTATAGTGCACATCTGCAGCCTTTGATTATCCAGCCCCTCAGCTCCTTTGGACTACAACTCCCACATTCCCCATAGTTCTGGAGAACTCCTCAATTCTCATAGCTTTTAGCCCCATCCCCCTCCTTGCCCCAACTCCTGCCACAGATATAGGCATATGACCCAGGTCTGGCCAGTTATGGTTCCTGAATCCCGCTGGATGCAGGCACTGGTCTGGGAAGAAGGCACATGACCAAGTAAGGCCAATGAGAGTCCTTTCCTGGGATTGATGTGTAGATCTTGGGAGAAAGGAACTATTATTCCCCTGTGGTTATTTAGCTACTACACTAGAAGCCAGGAGTTGTCAGAGGCAATTCTCCTGTGCCATGAGAAAGTCTGTCTACTGTTGGAAATAACATGACCATCATAAAGAAAAGCAAATGTTAGAGGCTCTGAGAGGACACTGATGAGACCATAAAGCCCCAAATACAGACATACATGACACCAGTTCCATCTGTCCTTCCCAGTTATGTGAACCAATAAATTCCCTTTGGATTTTCATCACCGAGAACCAATAATTTTTTTTTTTTCATTTTGCATCTTTCTGGGGAATTTTAATTATTGAATGGCCTTAGTCTGAAGATTGGCATTTGGGAATCTGCAGACATCTGGAGAAAGTGTTTTTGGAAAGAAAAGACAACATCAGCCAAAATAATGCTTTTTTATTTTCCTTCCTTACCTCCCTTTCTTTTTATTTCATTTCTTCTTGATTAAAAGTCTTCATGTCCACATGCATCTGCTAAAGAAACTGGAAGGAAAAGAACAGCAAAGAAAAAAGAATGAACAGCAAATACTAGAGGAATATAAGAAAAGGGAGAGGAAGCTAAAGTTAAGGTGGGGGTGAGGGCAAGAAGACAGGCCCTCAGGGTCAATCTATGTTTTTCTGATACTGATACCAGGAGATTTAAAACCGAACTCTGAGTCAGTCAGTCCAGACCCTGGCTCTCTTCCTGCCACTGCCACAAAATAAATCTGAATAATCTCAACTTGGCCTACTCTCTACACATGTAAAATTTAGAAAAAAGGAAATCCTTAACATCCTAAATACACTAAATTTGAATGAAAGAACCACTGTGGAATATTACTAAGAAAACACTTTAAAAATTAGCATAAGGCTCTCCTAAAAAGTGGTTTTAATTTTTATAAGACACATTATTTTAGACTTTAAAGGATATCCTGACCATAATAAAAATAGTAATTTTTTTATTAAGAAAAACAATGACTCAAATCTTCACAGAACTCTGCTGAACTTGAAAATATTTATTCTTCTTATAGGTGGCCAGCCGTGAATTAAAAATACCCATGTCTTATGTGCACATCTGCGAAACAAGTACAGCCATGGTGCCTAATACAATTGCTACAGCAGCATCCATAGGTTCAGATGTCAACGGCAGAGCCGTGCAGGTGCCTCCTTCTGTCTCTTTCCTTGGGTACTTTTACCACATCCCTGGTTTTCTTAGCTGGATACAGACACAAGTGGTTGGCTTCAGAGAAGTCATCTGTGTTACTAAAGAGGCTTGGGATAACCAAAATGTCGAGAGTGTGTGTTAGTTGAAGTATGCTAACTGAGGTGACAAATATACCTAGAACATAATGGCTGAAACACAACAAAAGTCCTTTTCCTGTACATATAACCATCCAGAGTGAATGTTTGGTCAATCAAGCACCCAGATTGATGGCAATTCCTCCGTCTTCAACATGTGGCTTTCAAAGTTGACCTGAGTGTCATCATTCCGGTGACCTGGAGAAGGGAGGGAATGTGGAGGCCAGACCTGGAAGTGATGCAAGTCACTTCTACATATCACCCATTAGGAGAACCAGTCTCAGGCCACAGCTAACTACAGGGGAGTTTGGGAAAATGTAGACTGGTAGGAAACTATATGCCTAGCAACTATGGAAGAGGAGACTGAATTTTTGTGCATAGGCAGTCTCTGTCCCTGGGAGATGTGGAAAGAAGAAATTTGGGTACCAAGTAATACAGAATTATGCAAGTTTTCCCTGACACAAACAAGTTCTTGCAAGCAGGTCAGCAGACAGAGCCACAGCCAGGTAGATATAGTGCAGTTAAGTGTCTACATTAGTGGAGTTCTACCAGAGTACTCATTCTTTTTTTTTGTACTTATTTTCTAACCAATATTAAAAAAAAGAAAGAAAAAAAAAAACCTGACAAATTTTTACTTTTTCAGAATAGAACCATGACTTCATAGTCCTTAATTCAAATATCCGATTGCATGTACTTTTGAAGTAATATCTATTTGTCATGCATCTGTTATAAACTCTCCATTTTTTCCATTGGGACATTGTGGGGGAGTGTATTCCCTCACTCCCAGAACACTGCACTTAAGCTACCAAGAGGAACCACCTTCAAATCCATCTTATCTTTGTGCAGACACCCCTTAGGGGCTCAAAAACCAGAAATACCTTTCACTCAAAACAAATGTGTGGAAAATCTCGAATTCATGAGATCCAATTTTGGGTAGAATCAAACACAAGTTAAGAATAGCTCAGTGTGTATGGAAGTTGTCAGCCCAAACTAAGCATTAATCCATCTTCTGGGACATTGAGTTTTACGTTTCTGTTTTGAGTATCAAAAACTTTGTAGATCTAGGTTATTAAAAAACAAAGTTAATTATATTCTCACTTCATGCTCAAGCAAAGGCCATCATTGTGTTACCGTTGCAGCAATCAGAGTTTTGGTAACACACAGGTCTTGGTCCCTATCACTGATGAAAAAATAAATTTTCACTCTATGACAATTATGAGAAGTATTATTTATTAAAGGCACGTTTTGAGGTAGGAGACAGGTCAAGCCTAAAACTGGCTAACCACGTGGAAATGAAGACACAAACCCACTGGGGGAACGGGTTACAGCCAGGGAAGAGAGAGAGCTGTAGCAATGCAGAAGTGGGAAGGTCTGTATTATATAGAGGCCACAGTGGGTGGTTACGAAGGCATTCCTAGGTGATTGGCATGATTGATTGACACTTGACTGTTATATAACTCTTTGTCTAGTGAGCATATGCTTACCCAGAATTCGGTCTGTTATAATTAGATTCATGAACTTCGGAGTATAAACGTGATATTATAATGATAGTATAATGAGACTGAGATTGTGGGCAGGTTAGGGTAGTATCTTCTGCACAAGCATCTGTGGCCAGATTAAACCAGCTATAGGTTTATGGCCTTCCTGACCTTTGTCTCCCAGGACAGGAGGGATTCTCAAACTACCAGTAGGCTGTTCTTGGGGCGCCTCTGTGCTGGGACTCCATTCCTTTGTTCCTCTGTCACTCATGTCTGACTAGCTACCTAACAATTGCAGTAGTTTGATGGTAGACAGAGGGATGGACAGAGAGTCGAATAACATTTCAGATCCAGAAGGGTAGTGGCATGTCATTGTTGCAGATTGGAAAACACAAATTTGAATGAAAATAAGATGTTTTGTTCTATTTATTTTAACAGCTGGAAAATACAAAAGAAGATATAAGTCAAAAATGTAGAAAAAGAGAAGAAGAAGATATTAAGAACATGAATATTTTTAGAAAGGGGAACTGAGAATAGAAATTCATCTTAGCCTATATTTTCACAGGAAGTGAACTAGGAAGGGAGAAAATCCTCCAGTAACATACTCTTCTCAAGGTCAGGGGTTGTGTTGTTATGGTCTCTGTGTTCCCAGTGTGTCAGTATCAGCCACTGCATGAGCATTCACGGACCTAAT
>NW_011888927.1:1694207-1696549 GCF_000151845.1 Pteropus vampyrus | reverse complement strand
AATTCATGAGATCCAATTTTGGGTAGAATCAAACACAAGTTAAGAATAGCTCAGTGTGTATGGAAGTTGTCAGCCCAAACTAAGCATTAATCCATCTTCTGGGACATTGAGTTTTACGTTTCTGTTTTGAGTATCAAAAACTTTGTAGATCTAGGTTATTAAAAAACAAAGTTAATTATATTCTCACTTCATGCTCAAGCAAAGGCCATCATTGTGTTACCGTTGCAGCAATCAGAGTTTTGGTAACACACAGGTCTTGGTCCCTATCACTGATGAAAAAATAAATTTTCACTCTATGACAATTATGAGAAGTATTATTTATTAAAGGCACGTTTTGAGGTAGGGGACAGGTCAAGCCTAAAACTGGCTAACCACGTGGAAATGAAGACACAAACCCACTGGGGGAACGGGTTACAGCCAGGGAAGAGAGAGAGCTGTAGCAATGCAGAAGTGGGAAGGTCTGTATTATATAGAGGCCACAGTGGGTGGTTACGAAGGCATTCCTAGGTGATTGGCATGATTGATTGACACTTGACTGTTATATAACTCTTTGTCTAGTGAGCATATGCTTACCCAGAATTCGGTCTGTTATAATTAGATTCATGAACTTCGGAGTATAAACGTGATATTATAATGATAGTATAATGAGACTGAGATTGTGGGCAGGTTAGGGTAGTATCTTCTGCACAAGCATCTGTGGCCAGATTAAACCAGCTATAGGTTTATGGCCTTCCTGACCTTTGTCTCCCAGGACAGGAGGGATTCTCAAACTACCAGTAGGCTGTTCTTGGGGCGCCTCTGTGCTGGGACTCCATTCCTTTGTTCCTCTGTCACTCATGTCTGACTAGCTACCTAACAATTGCAGTAGTTTGATGGTAGACAGAGGGATGGACAGAGAGTCGAATAACATTTCAGATCCAGAAGGGTAGTGGCATGTCATTGTTGCAGATTGGAAAACACAAATTTGAATGAAAATAAGATGTTTTGTTCTATTTATTTTAACAGCTGGAAAATACAAAAGAAGATATAAGTCAAAAATGTAGAAAAAGAGAAGAAGAAGATATTAAGAACATGAATATTTTTAGAAAGGGGAACTGAGAATAGAAATTCATCTTAGCCTATATTTTCACAGGAAGTGAACTAGGAAGGGAGAAAATCCTCCAGTAACATACTCTTCTCAAGGTCAGGGGTTGTGTTGTTATGGTCTCTGTGTTCCCAGTGTGTCAGTATCAGCCACTGCATGAGCATTCACGGACCTAATTAGTTATAAATAAATACTTTTCTTAACAAATCCTAACCACTGAGTTCTTCTCTAATGGAGATTCACATCTTTACTCTTTTAAGAATGCTTGTCAGATCCTTCTGAAACGCCTTGAGCCCATCATTAAGAAAAATCCAGATGGTACATGGGAGGACTGGGTAAGTGTTTCATTTTTTTTTTGTTACTACAAATGAGAAAACCCCACAACCCAGTGCTGAGAGCACCATGGCCATGCACAGCTGCACCCTGTAGAGACAGGTCAAGAGTGAATTTTTGCCAAAGGGCAAGATCACCAAAAGTTGCGACTGCTTCCTGATGTATACTAGGTATGTATTGGAGAGAGCACACATGGAACAGCATCACTAAGAGGTGAAATGGAAACGCATAAAGAATACCCAGAAGGCCTTACCCACCCTGCAAAGAGGAAAAGACTGAGACTTCCTGAGCCACAAAAAAATATTGAAGTTCAAGTAGGGAGGAGGAAAACTAAAAGCCATAATTGCTATTGAGTAAGTCTCAAGGGAAATGACTCATTTAATCCAGTTTTACAATACCCTAGATATTATTTCATTAGTACAGTTATGTCACTTGCATACACAGTAACATTCTAACATTTAGAAATAAAGCCCTAAATACCCTGTGAACTAAGCCTCTACATTATGGATGTGCAGCAGTATTCTACTTTATTTGTTTAATTCAGACTTCTGAACTTAGTCAGAAGGAAATCGTTAGTGTACCAGCTGAGGAAAGAAAATATTATGGCGAATTCTATTTTTGGTAACAAAGTACCAACAACAATGATCAGATGTCAGTTTTGATACATAGGATATTTTCATTTTCACCTATCAAATGGTATATATATATTTTTAATTAAATGTGCCCATTCTACAGATAGAAGCTGCTTTTGAACAAAGAATCAGTCTTTCAGCCACCGGATACTTCAGGTAAAAATTACAATAATGTCTTGACATAACTGAGAAAATATGAGGTAACCCAATCACTCTGGGCCTCAGTTCCCTCATTTGTAAAATAAGTTTTCGTTAAGTGATCTTTGAGGGCCCTTCTAGGCTCCAAATTTTAT
>NW_011888927.1:1577970-1694157 GCF_000151845.1 Pteropus vampyrus | reverse complement strand
ATACACAGTAACATTCTAACATTTAGAAATAAAGCCCTAAATACCCTGTGAACTAAGCCTCTACATTATGGATGTACAGCAGTATTCTACTTTATTTGTTTAATTCAGACTTCTGAACTTAGTCAGAAGGAAATCGTTAGTGTACCAGCTGAGGAAAGAAAATATTATGGCGAATTCTATTTTTGGTAACAAAGCACCAACAACAATGATCAGATGTCAGTTTTGATACATAGGATATTTTCATTTTCACCTATCAAATGGTATATATATATATTTTTAATTAAATGTGCCCATTCTACAGATAGAAGCTGCTTTTGAACAAAGAATCAGTCTTTCGGCCACCGGATACTTCAGGTAAAAATTACAATAATGTCTTGACATAACTGAGAAAATATGAGGTAACCCAATCACTCTGGGCCTCAGTTCCCTCATTTGTAAAATAAGTTTTCGTTAAGTGATCTTTGAGGTCCCTTCTAGGCTCCAAATTTTATGACTTCACATAGGCCTTTATGCTATGTTCAAAGAAATATTGAATAATAAAAATACCTCTATTGGGAAAAATAATTTAACATGACTTATGATATCTAATCATTATTTACTTTTCTTTACTTTTGAAAAAGTAAAGAATAATATTCTTTATTGTGAATAGTAAAAAGATATCATTAGAAATAACTTGCACTCAATTTTTCAAATCTCCCTCCATTTACCATAAAATCTTTCTATGTCGAAGCTCCTTGCTGGGCAGGAGGAGATGAATAAGATGGTCATCACCAGTCATCATTTGTGCCATGTCTGTTAGTGGGAGGCCATCAGTAAATGCATGTTAACTGAATGAAGCACAGAGAGGAGAGCTGGTTATCAAATTCAGGAAGTGTTTGTATGACATTAGTTTAACAATCTAGTGAAGCAAACCACCAAACTACAGAGGGGGGTGGGGGGAGGGGAGCTAGCAGTAAAGCAAATGCTCATGAAGAAAGAAGGAAAGCGGACAGTAACAGCCCAACCCAGTGACCTGTACATAATAAGTTCTAAATTCCTGAGTTCAGTTACCCAAAAAGAGAGCAAATTAGCTCTCTAGCTGAATACATCTTCCATTATGCATTACTACATTAAATTACCAGCCCTTTTAACCAGCAGGAGGGTCCCTCTGGGAATGCTGATAAAATCAATTGAGGTTCTCAATGGGAAGAGCTAAACCTCAACCTTTAAACCATCAAGATACAGACATCCCGTGAGGTCTGGACCAAAGCAGTCTGTTGGCCTCTCTCTGTTTTTGGTGTCCAAACTGCAGCACAAAGAGTATCCTCTTTAAACTGGAGGCAAACGAGGTGTTGCTGTAACCAGCTAGGTTGTCAATACAGGTAGTAGTTTAAATTAGTTGAAAAGGCAGTTGAAAAAAGCATCAATCAAAAGAAACGCTATCATAAAACTTGAGTAAAGTTTGAAAATGAATCAATACTCTTTGTATCCTTCCCACACCCCAAGCTAAACGGGCTTTCTTTCTTCCAACAGGGGCTACAAGGCCTTCATGGACTGGGAGAAGGGGGAGGGTGACCCGTTTCCATACTATGTCTATGGAGCAGCCTGTTCTGAGGTTGAAATTGACTGTCTGACAGGAGCTCACAAGGTAACTCCAACATAACTTTCCTCTTAAAACAATTACAAAGTTAAAACAATAACAAAACTGCATTGTAATTAGTAGCCCAATTTCATTATATAATACTTGTACAATAAGAATAAGGCTTCTTTCAATTCCATGGGAATGACTAGAGATCCAGCTTTATAGTGAATTTCCACTTAAAAAGAAATAGTTAAAAAGGAATTGCTCACGACAGCCTAAAATGCATTGTTTCTTATTTCATTTCAGATAAAACCACTTTCTAAAGTTTTTGCAAAAAAAAAAAAAAAAAAAAAAAAAAAAAAAAAATTTTTTTTTCTAAAGGTAGATCAGTTTATCTAATCTGAAGGAATAGGTAATTTAGCAAACTGTTTCGAGTAAACATTTTAAAAGCATATGGCAATGTGATACTGTTTCTTCAAAGTCAGGTATCCCAAAGGTACTTATAGGCATCTAAAGATTAGAGGGAAGAGAGAGGGAAAGTAAAAATAATTTTGTTTGCTATTTCATTGAGCATCCAAGAAACCACCTATTGAAGACAGGGAGTCATATTTAAGCAAAAGTTAACACCTTCCACCATAAAGGATAAATCCATGAATATATGCCAAATATCATTCTGGCGACAGGGATTACAGAAATCTTAAATAGAATATAGTATAGTCCAAAGCACAGTAAATTTACAGGATGGATCAATGACATATCTAAATTCCATACACAAATTATTCCAACATCACCTTGAACCATCTTGCCCCAAAACAGAAATGGCCTATTCATATAAAATAGAAAGGACTTTGCAAATACTGACTTGTAAATCTTATCGAAATGTCTTTTATTACCCCATTGTTGGTTAACTTGTCTGCCACTTAAATATTATATGAATAGGGCTTTTAAAAATATAGTAAATGAAGGGGTATCTGGAGAGCAGTTGTCCTCGCATTTCACTCAGGCTCATCTTTAGGATACATTAGTATAATGTCTCCATTTTCATTCCAGATCATTGTTAAGAAGTAAACTCATGAAATTAGAATCACAGTTGCTCAGACTGTGTGTCCTAATGTTTTTCACATCATGACACATATAGATAGTGATAATGTTTGCACAGCATGGTGTGGCAAAAAAGAAAGCTGTGGTTGCAGGCGACTAGCCTGGGGGTTCTGCACCAGGCCCTCCCAAAAGACCAAGTGTCAGTGTCGCTGCAAGACTCCACACTAGTGGGAAGCTGTTTTGAGAAATCAACTAGTTTTCTAAACCTCCATCCTGAAGGTGGTGTTGCCAGATTTAGCAAATAAAGATATAGGATGCTCAGTAAAAATTTGAATTTCAGATAAACAAAACAAAAATAATTTTCTGGTATAATTATGCTCCCTGAAATATTTGGGACATACTTATTTAATCTGGCAATTTCACCTTCGGGCCTTGCTATAAATATCTGAAGAAATGAACCTCATGGGGATCTTCCAGAATTTATGGTACCAGAAAATTCTAAATTTGGTCTTCCCTGTGCCTCCCTTATTACAGTTTAAGGTTCAGTCATTTCAATATCGCTTTGGTCCCTTGAAATACTTTGTTCTTTTAATTAAAGAGAAACAGGAGATGAAATGACAGGCTTTATTGCTACTAGCTATTTGTGGTTGATGAACTAAAACATCTGACAATTCATTTAGTGCACAGCCACCTCTTCCCATTGTCCAACATCCATAATGCAAAATAAACCAGGTTTCAAGTTACAAGTAAATTGAAGGCCCACTCTAAAGTGAGTCCAATCTCCTGCCCTATCCAGGTTGAGAATGGATGAAGGCTTGTGCCAGTGCCCACAGTAGGTTGTCTGAGAGTTCAACGTTTGAGTCAAAAGAGAATTTCCTATCCAAAGGGCTGGATAGGAAATAGGAGCCCAAGTATTGGGCCTAAACAGAGAATAGTGATATCAGAACAAGCACTGGATGTGGGAGCAGAAGGAAAGCCCACAGATACTCCTGAGATAGACCACAGGGACTTAGGGGCTTTCTGTGGCTCATGCCCAGTGCCTAAACGGAAGGGCTATATTAGAGTGATTTTTCTTAGGGAAGGAAGTAGATTAGCAAAGTCGACGGTGTTCTCAACATTCGCCCTAATAATGTTCCAAGACCTTGCACATCCCCAAATTCATATATGCCACTATAGGCTATGATTTCTTCAGTAAAATGCAATAATACCACCTACATCAAACCATTACGAGGACTAGATGATCTCATGAATTACATTAGAGCAATAAATCCAGGTTGAGAATCAGATGAACAACCAGGTCCAATTATTTACTAAGTAACACTCAAACATACCAACATGCCATGGACTTCAGAGTCACTTTAGAGGACTCAAAATCATGAATGCAAAAGACCTTCTGGGGTCATCGACAGTCCTAGCACTAAATATGAAGAGCATAGCCAATGACTTACCACATTGTTGCTGTGGTAATGTTGCTGGAATTCAATGAAGAGTTAATTAACCAGCAGGAGTTCTGGAATAATTTGAGACCATTCGAATAAACCTTAAAACAATATTTTTAATTCAAGTTTTTATGCTGAGTGAGGTATTTTTAAATTTTGGCAGAAAATCAGAACAGACATCGTCATGGATGCATGTTGCAGCTTAAATCCAGCCATTGATATTGGGCAGGTAGGTGCTGGCCCACTTAGACGGATGCTGCTTCCTTCCTGAGAGTCACTGCAGGGTAGGTAAAGGCCTTCTGAAAAGCATACAGTATCACAGAACTTGACATTTTCCTCCTTCAGATTGAAGGTTCATTTATTCAGGGAATGGGCCTTTATACCACTGAGGAGCTAAAATATTCTCCAGAAGGTGTCCTATACTCTCGAGGTCCAGATGAGTACAAAATTCCAACCATCACTGATGTCCCAGAGGAGTTCAATGTCTCCTTGTTGCCATCATCACAAACCCCACTAACCATCTATTCATCCAAGGTAAGCACCCAAACCACCTACTATTGCACAATGTGACGGATCAGGCAGCATAATAAATGAAAGCAGGTAGATAAAATGAAAAATAAATGTCAAGCTTTATCGGGACCAAATCGAGATAGACTATTAAAATTTGGAGGTGACTCACTTAGAGAAATTCAGAGATTCAGAGAAGACCAATGACCTACCCAATGACAATTCTGGGCCAAGGGTTTTATTTATTAAATCCTCTTTCACTGAGAACTCTAAAATTCAGCAAAAAGGTTTGATTTGCTAGAATAATATTCTCACTTAAGAGCCATAAGATGAAAATATTAAATTGGATTGAAGTCACAATGCTCCTGAAATCTTAGAAAGCAGTGGCAGCATGGACAGAATTCCGGACTAGGCCTTTAGAATATCTGATTCCTGCCCCAACCCCACCAACGCCCTATGATGTGAAGCAAATCACTCACCTCCTAGAGGCTTGGCATCCTCAGCCATACCCAGAAATGATCTAAAGCAATGTTCTCAATGGGGAGGGGTGATTTCCCTCCTTCCCCTTCCCCCAGGAACATTTGGCAATGTCTGGAGACATTTCTGGTTACAGCTAGGAGTGAAAGTGTTACTACTAGTGACATTTCTGGTTACAACTAGGAGTGAAAGTGTTACTACTAGTGACATTTCTGGTTACAACTAGGAGTGAAGATGTTACTACTAGTGACATCTAAACAGCCTTCAAGGCACAAGACGGCCATCCACAACAAAGAATTATCTGGTCCAGATGGCAACAGTATCAATAAGTAAACATACCAGCCCTTGGTAATTGCTAAAGTAGTGAAATTACAAATTAAAATAAAAGTCAGCATGTGTTTGCATTGCTAGATGCAGATTCGATGTGAAAACCATCCGGGGAATAGAAACTTCATTTAGGTTTGAGATATACTGTTAAAATTTTCTCTAAAATCTTTCGGGAGACTTCTTACTAGGGGTGGCAAGTTAATACTAAAAATCAATAAATGATTTTTCTTCTGGAACTTTACCTGCTGGAATTTTATCATTTCCAAAGTGGATCCCTCTTATAGCCCAGAAAGTTTCGCTGAACAGACGGTGGTGAGGTGGAGAAAATTTGAAAGGAAGGACAATCAATAGGTCCTTTCGATTCTTCTTGGATTGGAAATCACTCAACAGGAAAAAGGCAAAAGGATGCCAGAGCCCACAGAGAGCATCTTTTAGGCCACCAACAGTAACAGGGCCGGCAGGGCCCTTGGGTCCTTGTGGTTGTGGCCAGCCACTCATAGGCACCATGGAGTGTCCTAAGAATAATAAGAGGGACCTACCAGGTACCAAGTGCTCTGCTATGTGCTTTTGTGCTTCCTGAACTTCACGGCACCCTGTAAAGTAGGTGTCTTTGCCCACGTCTCACCCAGAGAAACACAGGGAGTCGGGGTCAGGATGCAAATTCAGTCACTCTTAGCTCAGGGATTGCAAATTGAGGCCACTGACCAAATCCAGCCTGGAGATGTGTTTTCTTTGTCCTATACAGTGTTTTTTTAAAGTCAGAGAATTTTATATGAAAATATGAATATCTAAATTCTGTTGGAAAATTGCATGATCTGATCATTTTAGCTACATTTCTGAAAGGCAATAATTAGCTAGAACTGAAGAACAGCTGCCTCCTTTAGACAGGACATGGGTGTATCTCTACTTCACCATAATCCCTACTATTCCTTATAGCCCTTCATCTCCTCGCATCACTCATTTGTATTACCTGACTATTCCTTGCAGATGATGGGCTTTCAACCCATCATCTGGTACCAAAGTCTGTACTCTTTCTTCTAAAGTACCTTGCCTCCCTGACCCTGGAGTTATAATTTTTCTCTTTGCTCATGAAGCTGACTTAGTTCAGTCCACTGAATGTGTTTTTCTAAATAGGGTACCCTCCCCTCACCACACACACACATACACACACACACAAACACCCCCCTCTTTCCTATAGAACAAAGATGTAACCCAAACACTATTAAAGATAGGGGAAGTTCATGTGAAATTGTGATTTTAAGAGCACTTAAGCTTCATTCAGTCAATAAGTCGGTCCACAAATATTTATTGAGAACCTATTGTGTGCAAGACCCAGTGCTAGGGATTGGGGATACAATGGTGAACAAGACCTGGCCCCTGACTTTTAGCAGCTTATAGTCTAGTGTGGAAGCTTCTAAAACAAAGGTACTTTTTTGCAGGGCCTGGGGGAGTCTGGGATGTTCCTAGGGTCATCTGTATTCTTTGCCATTGCTGACGCTGTGGCCACAGCACGCAGGGAGAGAGACATAGCCGAGGACTTCACAGCGAAGAGTCCAGCGACGCCAGAGCGTGTTCGAATGGCCTGTGCAGATCGGTTTACAGAGATGGTATGGAATTATTGTTTATTTTCCTAATAGGTGATTTTTCTATTTCCTGCTTCTTAGACCTCTGAGGTAAATTTATAACCTAATCTGAGTCTAATGAAATTATAAGATGAAAGTTAAAAGCAGCCATAAGCCCACTAACTAGAAATCACCATAACATACACACATACACACACATTTTTAACCATCTTTTAATTCACATGTTTATATGTAAAATATACCTTATTTATGTTTTCAAAAAATCAGGATATCCTGGCATAAATGTTTGAAAAGATTTAAACACTGTAACTGGGAGTGACTCTGTTGAGCCTTTTTTATTCACAGGAAATCTAAATTGAGAAGATACTTCTTCCCCACATAAGATCCCTCAAAAAATAAACACAAAAAGAAAATACCTAGCCAAAATCATTTATCTCACAAACTCATAACCTTTATTTCTAGGCAGTGCAATAAGTTTTAGAGGCAAGGGCAGGGCAGAATGTTTAACTTCTTAACAATAGGCTCTTGGTAATAAGGCTACTCGGACCACATTGAGAATGACCATTATCCTTTGTACTGATCCTGACCCACAATATCCCTAGCCATTCCACTGACCTCGTGTATATCTGATAACAGGAGAATGTAGGCCATTCAAGTCCTTAGGGAGACTTGAGAGATCCATGAGTTACTCTGTTCTGGGCTCCAGACCCTCTGTCCTCAGCTGGACACCAACAGAGAGGACAACCAGAAGCCTGCCAAGGGACGCAAAGAGGAGGAAGTCCTGACTTTTGGCTTAACAAAGAGGAGCAGAAGCACACAAAATATAGATTCTTCTGCTGCTTCCTGTCGTAGGAAATGGCAATACTACTCCACACGTGTAGGAACACAAACCCAAAATCTGGGAGTTGGCCTGACATTTCTCTCTCTCATTCTCAGTAGCCAGTCTTTCTCCATGTCCCATTCATTTTAACCCCTAACAATCTCTTGTACCAGTCTATTTCCTCCATTTCTAACCAGTATGTTATTCACTCATTAAACATTTTTTGAGTATCTAACAGGTGCCAGGCATTGTTCTGGGTGCTGAGAATCCAGAGGTGAATAAAGTAGAGTTATCTCTACTTATTCTCTAGAGACCCTAAGTCCAACTACCATCTCTTTGGCCTGTGTCAGAGCCGCCTCCTAATGGTCTCCCTATACACACTGCAGCCAGAAACCTGTGGTGTGACAAATATCATGTCACTCTAGCACATACACAAAGCGAAAAGGTTCCCATTGCTCTTGGGTTAAAGATTGGACTTTTTAATTTGCCATGCAAAGCCTATAAACCTACAAAGTCCAGTATGGCAGGCCCCCATGCACCTCTCCAGCCACACATGGTCCCCCAGCCCACCTTCTCTCTCCATGCCAGCCACACTTGCCATCTTCTGTCTGTTCTTTGTATCAAGAACAGAGACCTCTGCCATGCTCCTCCCTCTGCTTGGAACCATCTTCTTTCTTTTCTTCACCTGGCTAACCCCTACCCACCTTTCATATTTTAATCATATTCAAGAAATTAATTGGATACTTTCCTTCTTGCATAGTTTGAGGAACCAAGAGTACAATAGTGAACCAGACACAGGTCCCTGCTTTCAAGTTGTTTACAGCATAGCAGAGGAGAAAGACAAACAATTACTGTAAAGTGTAAGTGCTTGGCTGACTCTGGACTATCCCAGTGTGTCAATAAAACAAAACTTTTCTAACTTAGCCTTAACCTTTTCTTAAAGTCAAAGGGGTCATGGATGTGGCCCCAGCTTTGATCATTCATCACGTAATTCATTCATCTAACATTTATTCAGCCTTTTCCATGTGCCAGGTACTGTGCTATGAACCTAAAGAAATAGTGAGCCAATCTTTACCTGCATGGAGCTTACATTTTATTTAGGAAACCAGATAGTAAACAAGTAAACAAACACAATACAATTTCAGGTGATCATAAATACTGTAAAGCAAAATAGAAGAGTAGGGAGCTAGAATGAGATGAGATTATTTTAGATTATTTTAGATAGTTTATTAGAGAAGTTTTCTCTGGGTGTTCACACTTGAGCCAAGGCCTGCATGAAGTGAAAGAGCAAGCATAAAGCTGATAATGGTGTGCTCAAGGCAGAGACTAGCTAATGCAAAGGCCCTGAGACAGTTTCAATGGATTCAAAGTAGGCTGAGATTAAGTAGCCCTCAAAAATAAACAGCCTACTTATTAAGTTTCCGAATTTGCCTCTGTGGTAGAAAACTTGTAACTGAAAGACTGCAATTGTTCTCCCTGGCAGAGAGATAAAAAGAAATAGAAATAAAAGAAGTAGAAATAAAAGAAATAGAAATCTGTGGTTCTACCCTTATCTTCAGATCGGCAGGCGAGACCTTGGTAGTCCTTCCATCCGCAGCTTCCCTGGCACCCACCCTCTATGGCGATTCAGATCTACTTCTTCAGAGATTTAAAATTACCGTTTATTCACACTGGAGGCCTCCCGAAGTTCTGACAGCCTGGCTCCCTACTCAGACCAGTCTTTTTATAGCATCTTGGAACAAATCTGAGCCTGTATCAGAATTTACATTTGCTCGAACTACAAGATGTTTTTTTAATTGAAATATAAAATAATTCACACTGGCATACAATACTATACTATACAGAAAATTTTTTTTTCGAGAAACATAGATACTAACACTCTTTGTATTTGATCTTTGAGTATTGTTATCAAAACACACTTTTTTTCTGACAAGTGAGGTGAGTATACTAGAATGTGAATATTGGAAAGTCCAAAATCTCCTCTTTTAATAATCTTCTAATAATCATAAGGTAAATAACAGCCTGCTTATGTCTATTTCTTTAATAGAAATAGCAAACACTCAGTACTTTTCCTTTTGGAATTAAGTAAAATATGCATTTAAATGCATGTAAAAATATTGTGTAAATACAAGTCACTCTGAAAATATTAGGGTTAAGGTCTCCATCAAGTACCCATAACTATTAATGACCTTCTTCAAAATGTGCCCCTCCCATATTAAATCAAGTTGGGCTGCTGAGGGCAGAAAAAACAACTCATAAGACTAGCGGCCTCATTTTCACCGATAATTAGCTTCCAGCTTCAACAAAGAGCAGACATTGATAGGAAGGCTAGAACACTTTTGTTACAAAAAGTTCTATTATTTGAGCAAAACCTTTCTACATGTGTGGCCTTGGTTACCTTGCTCAGAGTTCTGGGTTCTGGGTTCTGGGTTGTTGCTTTTAGGCTGGGGCCCTTTCTCAGGTGGTTAACCCCAGGTCAGAGCAGTGGTGCTGGTGATGGTTTCTGCTCTGAGCCCAGCAGAGCAGCCTGGCTCACCCAGACATGGCCACGAACATCATATCTATATATAATTTCCTTTGGGGGGATGAGAAAAGAAAGAAAAATGCATTTCTTGGGAAATGTGTTTTATATAGTCGTTTAAATTCCCCACCCCAAGAAGGAAATGTCCCTTAAAGATAAACATACATAAAAATAAAAATACATAATTAACATTTTCAAATTAGGACTTTTCCTTAGAAACAGATTTTATTTTTTAAAAAATCTTCAGGATTCAGAGACACGGAGAATTAATTCCACAGCCTTAACTTTTCCCATTTAGAAAAAAAAAAGTGCAGCTTGCTGCCAGTTGATTTAACGTCATGTGTAGGAACGCTGCATTTTCTAGCATTTGACATTTTCAGTGATCAAGAATTACTATATTTTGTAAATGGAAAACTGCCACTAAAAACAGAATGCTATCAATAGAATGATGTCATTTGTTTCCAAAGACTATGGATATACTAGAGCAATGCGGAAATAATAATAAAAGCACTATTTTTCTCTCTTTGGGGCAAGCTTTGGGGTTAAGGTTAGGACTGTAATCTGCGAGTTATCTTGGGGTAAACGCTGCAGCCACAAGCGCCGCGGGCGAGTATTTTCGCAGCAAACGGGAAATGGGTTAAAAATTACAAAAATACTGCTTTAGCGATGTTTTCAGTAGGACAAACCCAAAAACCTTGTTACCTTGTTATCACTAGCAGCAAAAAGTATTTATTAAAGTAACTACAGAAACGCGGTATGTGTGGGCTGTCATAGTGGGAGGCCATGTAAAGCCAACTAGCAGATCCGTTTCCCCTCTCCTGGAAGCTAAAATCAGACAACTCAGCTTAGAAACAAGTTTGTAAAAGGTTTCAGCTCACCCAACATTTCAAAGAAGCAGCCTTTTAATGCTGACTCATGAGGAATCCTTGCAATCACAACAAATGACTAGGTTAGGCTAAGCCCTGATTTTATAGTAACTTAATGGGGAAAAGTCCTTTCATTCTAGACCAGTACCCAATTCAAAATAGCCATACCTGTCCTGCCCCTGGTATTCTATAAGGTAGGCAAGTGTGTAGTTTCTAAAGGCCTTTACCTTCCCTGCTCTGCAAACCCTACTCCGGCCTCCTTCCACCTACTCCCCTTGCTCTACATCACCACCACCCTTACCACCCCCGAGTCTCATCTTTTGTATTTCTAGATGCCCAGATTCAGTGAGAGTTGGCAGCACGAAAAGTGCCACCTGTTTAGTTCAATAAAGGAAGCCCTTTCTGCCAGATGTAGGAGGAGAGGCGTGTAAACATTTCCTGTGCTGCAGGCAGCCTGGTTTACCTACACTAGTCTCAGATGGTTCCTTCCAAAATGCTAGTCTTCAACCCCATATCCTTGCATTTCCCTGACCTGGGAGAGATGTACTGCCAGTCCTACGAGACTGCATTCTATTTTCTATGATTCTGGAACTTACCCCTACAACACGTAAAAACATGCAGTCTCCTGCCTGTTCTGCTAAAAGCTATGCCACGGGTAATTGGCAGAGCCTCGAAGCTGCACAAACACACCCAGTCACATGGACTCTGTGAGATGGAACACACAGGACCAAGCTACAGGACTCAGGAAACAACACAGAGTGGAGGCGTCCATAGTGCCTTCCCCAGAATCCTGAGCCTATCATCCTGTTCCAATGAGATACATGCATGCACACACATACAAACACACAGCGCACACATACTCAGACAGGCGTGTACTTCTTCTTTACCTACCCCTTATGCAGTTTTAGAAGAGGTTTATTGGCACTAAAACAGGCTGTGAAACTAGTTCCACATTGAACATGCTTTGTCTCAGGATGCAGGGACTAAATCTGTGCTCTTTAATGCTTGGTGGCACTTCACACAGTGGCCGTTCTTACTACTAAAGGAGGATTATCCAATACTGTTATTAAATGCATATTTTTGTATCTAAAAATTCTCCTACCTGGTCTCTGGACCTCCTTTACTTCCTTTAGCTGAGGGAATCAGGAGAAAGGAAGCACATAAAAAGGAAGAGGGCAAAGCTGGAGGCATTCCTCAGATTAAGAGAGAGAATGAGCAATGCAATATGTGAAACAGAAAAAAGGCAGCCATCTTGTCTGGTCGGGGGAAGGAGAAATAATAGACTGTTTTAACTCAGTTAAGACATGGCCCTGGAATCAGAGGAACCTGGGTTGCAATCCCAGCTCTACCTTTAAAGATGTATTTAACCTCTCTGATCGCTCAGTGTCCCTATCTATAAAATGAGGGGAGAGGTGTGTGGAGAGAATAATACTAATTACTTTACAGGATTGTTGAAAGATTTCAATAATTTAACACATGAAAAGCATATAGCAGTTGTCACACATAGGAAGTGGTCGATGTACATTGATGATGATGATGATTGATTAAAAGTCCCCAAAAGTACCTTTGAATTTCAATGTTCGACTAGATGGACTTCCAGAACTTAGAAAACTGTTATACGCATGGTTATGGTTTATTACAGTGAAAGCATACAAATTAACATCAACAAAGGAAAAAGGCACATAGGACAGAGTCCAGGAGAAACCAGGTGTACGCTTCCAGTTGTCTTCTCCCACTGGAGTCACACAGATAGCACTTAATTCTCCCAGCAACGATGTGTGAGAAAACGCACAAAGTATATAACCAATCAGGGAGCTCTCCTGAGCTTTGGTGTCAGAGTTCTTATTAAGACTAAGTCACATAGGCAAAGGTTATGACCTGCATAGCTAACCTTAGTTACCCAGTGTCCAACCCTTTTAAGAGGTCAAAAATACCATATGGCCCAAGACCTCAGATAAACAATGACACTCTTTTCAGGCAGAGTATTTCAAAGGCTTAGGTGTTATCTCCCAGGAGCTGGTCAAGGGCTGAACTTTTCTTTAGAGTGTTCAGGGCTTGCACACCGCAGGCCTGCTGAGTTAATCCTTTACTGCACAAAATTGATGTTGAATAATCCCGAATTGATGGCAACTACCACTGACCTAGGCCTTGACACCAATGAGACTGGGCATAGACATATCTCAGAAGCTGAAATTTAACTAAAAGCGGAATCAGTCCTGACACCATAGTGAATATATTGCCATCGTTATAGCTATCAAGAACTAACCGGGGAGAAAGAGAAGGAGAGAGGAAGGGGTTTATGGCACTAAGCAAGGGAGAAGAAAAAAAGAAGATCACCAAAGGCCAATGAAGAGCAGCTCAAGTCCCAGGTCTGGATCTTTGAGACCAAAAAAGAAGTGATGTCCTCACTCAAGAGCTAGAGAGTAGGTGAGAGCCAAGAAAGCTGCTGTAGCAAGATAAGGAGTATTGATTTGAGTCCCAAAGCAGAAGGGTACTCCAGGAACCTAGATCTTGTGAAAAGAATAGGAAGTAGGTTTTAAAAGAGGCTAAAAATTCCCATCACATTTGTCAGAAGAGCTGACCTGAATCTACCTCAGACTAGACGGAGGAGCTTTGTCCAGTGTCCAGCCCAGTCCAGGTAGAACAGGCTGATTCTAAGTAAAATAGCCAGGCAACTCCCAACACAGGAGCTAAGTGGAGAATTAGGGAAGGCCCTGTGAGAAGGGCAAACCTAGCCCCCTATTTACATTCCAATACAGATTAAGAAGGTAAAGGTATCCTGACAGGAGTTGGGTTGTTGTTTTGTTTATTTGGAGATTTTGTTTTTGTGAAACAAATATTAGGAAAAAAGCTTTTGAGAATCTTCACGACTTTCTGTTATGTGAAGTTTGTGTTTTTAACACCTTTGTAACTAAAAGTCAATTCTTTATACAAAAACATGATAACAGTAGAGGCGAGGAACGTATGTTCTGCTTTCTGGCCAAACCTAAGGGGAAGAATTCCCAGCACAGGAGACAGGAATTGAGGACTGCAAGAACTAATGTTGAATGCAGCATTTCATCAGGAAAATTATATCAGATCTGTAGGTTTTGGAAAAATTTTCTGATGGAAGGAGGCAGGATCTTCCTGGGGAATGGGACTGTACCATTTCTTTTTAGTGACAACTCTGAAGAGGCAGTGGATCAGGATTATGATTTCTGCTACACTTAATATTGCTAAGTAAGAGGGTACTTCGATTAGTTACCTATCTTCTTTGCGACTGTGCAAATCTTCACTTCTTTAAAATGACTTTTTCTCTTCCCTTTCTCCTTGATTCAAACTGATCCTGGGCTCACTTGCTTCTTTTCTTTCCTTATCCTTCTGCATCCTGCCAGATCACTTCCTTAGTCATTGAGCCCTTAGGTCAGCATCAAACAGTCTTAGGAACAAAGCTACAGGTCTGTTGACTACAGAAACAGTTTCGGTCAAACTAAAGTTAACACCTTGCAGTTCCACACCCATGAAGGCTGAATGACCCTACCGGCATCCCCTTGAAACCAGACATGATCCATGACTGACAGCAGGACCTGATGCAATGATCAACTGCCTCCTACCCTAACCCTGACCAATCAATAGAGACCACAACCCCAGCTCCCTTAGCTAACAAGTTTTCCCCTATATAACCTATCCCCTATAGGCCATTGGGGAGCCAGGTCTTTGAGCACTAGCTCACCTGCGTCTTCAGGCTTGGTGCCATTTCCTTAAATAAACCATTACTTTCTTTGCTGCAAACTCTTGTCTGTGTCTCCTTTGGCTTTGATGCATGCAGGCAAAACGAATCCCTTGAGTTTGGTAACACAATGGTATTATGATACTAAGTATTGGATTTTCTTTCTTTCTTAGATTCCAAGAGATGACCCTAAGACATTTAAACCTTGGTCTATCCCTATAGCATAACACTGCTGTCATTTCCTTAAAAGGTAAGATCAATAAGCTGAAAGATAATTACTCAGAAAGAAAAAAAATCAGCCAGTCCAGTGACTTTCCAACTGTGTTCTATGGAAATTTAGGACTGTGCAAGTATGTAAATCAAGTTTCATTTTTAAATCTTATCCAATATTTTAATCCTTTAACAATAAACAAGCATGGCTTTGATGCTGACAGAGTAAAGTCAGGGTAACCCAACATAGCAGTTTTTCTTTTTATTTTAAAATAAAATATTTTACTACAGCCATGCCACCCTGAACACACCCGACCCATCTGATCTCGGAAGCTAAGCAGGGTCGGGCCTGGTTAGTACTTGGATTGGAAACCACCAAGGAAGACTGGGTGCTGTATGTGTAAAAATAAAATAAGATAAAATAAAATAAAATAAATTTTTTTAAATACATAATAAAATAAAATAAAATTTAAAATGAGAATGCTGTGGATTAAGATATTTTAAAGATCCTACTCCCTGATTCTTTTGAGAACCACAACTTGAGTGCAAAACATCACAATAAAATCTGTTGATTACTACATTTATAATTAACTAGCGCTATTTGAGGGAGTTACCTATTTGTATTCATTGAGTTCAATTGCTACAGTTTTGTACTGCTGCTGAACACGAAACACGGAGCCCTGAAAACTTTGGCGAGTCAACTCTGAAAGGACCTGGGAAATATATGCTGATAAAAGAAACACATTTTCATTGTTAGAAAATCAAACTTCTGCTTTTCTGCATACTTAATGGGCAACATTAAAGAAACCCAAGAGAACTACATCACAGATTTAGAGAAAACAGGTTTTTTTAATCAAATTCTAATTTTCCAATTAAATGTCTAAAACAACCCACAGATATTAACATATGTATGTTTGATTCTGTTGTGCTTTGTCAGAGAACTTGCACTGATGGTTTTGCTGAATCAGATTAAATAATTGATGAGATTTTTGTTTCTCCTTTCACAATAACAACAAAAATAAAAATAGGCAATGTTTAAAATTATATTTTAAAACATACACCCAAGTATGGCGGGCAGAATTTTTGAATTCTTCAATTATTTTCTCTCTCTACCTCTCTCTTTCTGAGTAATAAATGTGAATATGATGGCAAATCCATTATATTTCCTACGTAAAACAAGGTATGTGAAGCATATAGCATTATGTCTGACACTATTACTCATTGAAAGATAGCTAAACACACAAACACACATACACACACAGATGCGCTAAATACCAAATCTTAACAAATTAGCAAACACCAATGAGTGAACTGGGTTGTCAAGTTTTGTACAGACTTTAAAATAAAGACTGTCTTCAGACTGCAAGACAATTTTAAAAAACAAAAACAAAACAAAAAAACTCTTGCCACTTTACCACATACAACTATTCTGTGTGCAGAATTCTCTCCATGTAGAGCAATTAAGACAAAATGCAGATATAAATTGCATTCTGAATCTTTAGCTGTCATCCTTTACCTGCAATTTCAAATTTTTGCATTCTTCAAAGTACTTGTATTTGCTTTATAAACAAGTGTTAAACGTTGACCTTATTAAATTTATACTATACCAAAATCATATATGTATGTTCCCCATAACGTTTTAAACCACAGCTAAAAAATGTGTAAAAACCTCTGATCTCATCCAGCTTTTCATTTTAAAAATGAAGATATGGAAGCCAAGGGTGAATAAATAAGTAACTAAACATACTTATTCATATCAGTAAAGCTTACCAATCCAATTGTCAGCTATTTGTTGTTCTCACACATAAAAGTTGAGGGATGTGCACATTTTATAATTATTCTATTTTCTTTTTTTCCAGGTGTTTCAATTTTTCACAAGTGAAAAGATAAGCTTTTTGATCCTAACTGGACTCTACACTGATATTCTTATGCTGTTGGGAAAAGAAATGACACACAATTTAGAAACATTATTCAAGTCTGATTACATTAAGATGAATTATTATCTGCAAATTACTTACTTAGACTTTCTAGCCTAGAGGCCACCAGCCTAGAGACAAACCACTGCAATAGTCACAGCAATCACATTTAAAACTGATATGTTTCTGAAGATATCATGTAAATATTGCTATAAAAGCAATTTTTTCCTTTGCATATCCATGCAACTAGACTGATAATACCAGTTACAATCCTAGAATGAAAGACAATTCTCAGTAGATGAACATGTGATTGCTTTTCCCAGGGATGTGTTTGATTCAGTGGCCACAGCTATGGACACCACAAGAGTTCTACAAGGTTTTGTTTGGTTTGGTTTTTACTGTGGATTAGCTATGGGTCTGCGTATGTGCATTTGACCGCAAAGGAGTGGCACTTTCCTCATGTAGATCAGCTATTCAGCTGGTTGACATTCCTTTGGAATTTGGAGGGAGAAAACAGCGTAAAAACATTTTCAATGTATTTTCATGAACCCTTTTATTTTTTAAATTTGTTCATGAAAAACATCTGAGCTGGTATCAGAATTTCAGAAATACTTCTTGTTCATTTTCCCATATATTGAAGTGGGTAACATGGAGCAAGAGAATTCTACAACATAATCACGCATATGTTGTAGTTGGAAACATATAAGATCCACTAAATTCCATTTCTCTGAGCTCCTTCAGAAAAAGAGAAATCAGTTTATGAATTAGGCCTTATTTGACCAGAAAGTCAGGAGGTAAACTGACACTCTACCAGCCAGAATTCACATGATCAGTTTCACCAAGCAGTCCTCTTGGTGGACTCTGAAGAAAATGAAGGAGGAGAGGCTGAGCTGAGCCCTTGGTGATTGGTGAGAGAAGGTAAAGATCAGGCATGGAAAGCCAGGAGGAAGCAGAAGGTCACAGGAGGCAGTGAATCTGTCTGATTGAAGGAACTGGGATATAGCTGTTCAAGGCCCAGTCTGCTGACTTTGGAGGCTCTCCTATGCACAGGAGTCCAAGGGAAGAAGTGGTACAGGAGCACAGAGAGAAAGGAGACAGGAGCAGAAGGGTCATGGACAGGACAAAAATTACGCAAGATTTTTACATACATGAGCAGAAGAGCTGGGCAACTTAGTGGGAGTAGCCGGGGTGAAATAAGTTCAAAGTAATTTTAAACAAATGTTTTGGCTCTTAAAAATAAAATCCTTAATTGTGTAATCTAATATGAATGTGAGAAAAGTGTTTTATCATTTGTATCATTTTAAATGATGGCGAATATAATTTGTATTTTTTTTAATTTGGTTAATCGGGCTAAAGATGGCTACTGGGCATTTATTCTCCACTGTCATCTTTGAGAATTATAAAAATAGATATATCTGAATAAAAATTATTTGTGTGAGTTGGTACACTAAAATCTGGATGGCATGGATATGAAAATACTTTTTTAAAAGACATATTTAAAGCCATATACTTTAAAACAGTTATTTGGGCTCAATATAAGCATTGTAAAAGAATGAAACTTACTGAATTTTTTTAGTAATTACTACATTCACATGGTTCAAAAATATGAAAAGGTATACAGTGCAAAGACTTACTCTCAGACCACCCCCATCCAGCCAATCCTCACACAAACACAGAGTATAAAAACTTTTATTAGCTACTTTTTCTTTTTTTTTTTTTTTTTCCTTCAGGAACAGCTGATCCCAGAATGCCCAGCCACTCGTGTCAAGATTAGAGCTACTCTTGGCTGGTCCCACATATGGGATGGGACACAAAGGCCAAATGTTGGGATATTAAGTGTTAGGAGAAGTCTAAGGTGACAGGACAAGCACCTGGTTCCTGCCTGTTACACCACCTAGACCCACTGAGCAAAATGCCGTTCCCCCTCTTTTGGTCTAGACAATTCCACTCCCTTCCACACCTCAGCAGTACCCTGGTGCCCATAATAGTGAGGAACTAGGACCCTTAACATTCATCTCAGCTCTGTGGATCCTCCTATTTCTTCCCCCATCCCCACTGCCCCTGGCCCAGGTCTTGTAAGCACAGGAGGCGTTTATGCTCTTGCCTTCCGGGCCTTGCCTTCTGAGCCTGGGTTTCTCTCCTGTAAAGGAAAAAACAAACCTGCTCCCAGCATTACCACCTGAAACAGTGAAAATTAACTCTTGAACAGTCTCATAACATTGGACAGACAATAGCAAGATGTGCTTTTTGATTCAAGATGCTAAAACAAAGTAAAAAAATTAGGCGGAAATCACTGGAGAATATAAGGCATTTTCCAGTCTCCTTGCACAACATTGAATGAGTTAATATTAAGATTTCACTGAGTACAAAACAAGAGTTTTCTTTCCTTGGCACCACAGCAGGACAGACACCCCCACCCTCCCTTAACTTCACATTTAAATGGTGCCACCAGCTGTCTAGCTGGTCTTGCTCCAGACCATTCTGCACATAGCTGCCAGGATAATCTTTCTCAATATCTGTAACTCCTCATCCTCACTGGGCATTCAACAGGACAGTTTCTTCTTCCCTAAAGCATTGTACTAACATTTGTGTAGCGGCCACCTATTGTTTTTATCTGCATGGGGTCTTTTCCTTTGAGAAGTTGCCTGTCCTTCACTCCACATGTTCCAGGAGGGCTGCTAGAAAAGGCAAAGGGTATGTTCAGTCCTTACTGAGAGTTAGACTTTTGAGTAAGGTACACTGGGTTAAAAGGCCACTGGGGCAGATCCCCAGGGTTGCCAGGCCGTGGAGACTAAGTCCCCCAGCTCTGCTGCTGAGATCCTAGAGGTGCCCCTGTCCCTGTGCATCTCATGGCCTGCTTCTTTAACTCTGTCCTCAATTCTGTGGGCTACCCACTATCGCCAATTGTATTAGTTTCCTAGAGTAGCCGTAACAAATACCCATAAAGTGAGTGGCTTAAATATTTATTCTGGAGGCTAGAAGTCTGAAATCAAGGTGTTGGCAGGGCTATGGGCTCTAGGGAAGAATCCCTCCTTGCCTCTTCCAGTGGTTCCCTGGTGTTCCTTGGCTTGTAGCTGCATCATTCCAATCTCTGCCTCCATCAGCACATGGCTTTCTTCCCTGCCTATCTGTGTCCAACTCTTCCTCTCCTTTCTCTTATAAAAACACCAGCCATTGGATTTAGGGCCCACCAATCCAGTATAACCTCATCTTAACTAATTATATCTATAAAGACCCTATTTCCAAACAAAGCCACATTCTGAGGTTCCAGGTAGACATGAATTTGGGGGGACATTATTCAACCCATTATGCCAGTAAACCTTCTTTTGAGGCTAATAGATATAGTTTTAGTGTAGAAGTGACCTTTCCTCCCTCATACCCCTGCTGTACCTGGTTCTTCTATCACATCGTCTATTTATCTACATGTGTGTTCTCTCTTTCTAGACTACTGGCCCACTGATAATGTCAGGGACTGTATTGTGTACATCCTTTAGCACAGAGTGTATCTCAAACTGATACTTACATATGTTTGACTAAGCAAGGGCAAATTAATGTGCTCTATTCAAAAAGAAAGTATTTATGAAACCTATGCTATGTAACTCAGATACCCATGAGCCAGGAGATGTAAGGAAGATAAAAAGGAGGAAGCTATAGTTCTTTGACAAAGAAGTCAGGCTTCACATTGTTATTGGATTTTAATCTGTTGAAGTCTCTATTTCACTTTCGCATGTTAAGAAAAATTTTCCAAAACTTGGAAAGGGGAAAAAATACTCCGTGCTCTTTCAATGCTGTACTCCAGCACTAATAAATCCTTTAAAGAGTAATCTGATGTTCTAGGGCTGCCCTGTCCAATGTGGCTATTTAAATTTTAATTTTAATTAATGAAATAAAAAATTCAGTTCTCTAGGTTGCCCAGCTACCTTTCAAGTACTCAATAACCACATGTGGCTAGCAAAGACAATATTGAACTGCACAACAGAGACCATATCCATCATCCCAGAGAGTTGTATTGGATAGTACTGCTCTAGGGAAATGGAACTTTATGTATCTGCCATTTATTAGGGTTCAGACTCTGAAAAGTTCGTTCTTGAGGTAGGCAGTCTCTAGAAGCTGGAAAAGACTGAAATGAATTCTCCCCTAGAGTGCTCAGAAGGAATACAGCCCTTCTAACACTTTGATTTTAACCCAGGACACTTTGGTTTCAGCCTATGTGACTCATTTTGGAATCTGACCTCCAGAACTATAAGATAATAAATCAGTGTTGTTTTAAGCCACCAAGTTTGTGGTAATTTGTTATGGCAGCAGGAAACTAATACCAGTATTAATTTGTAGGGCATTGACAAGTTGCAAATGATTTTTGTATGGTTTAAAAAACGATCCCAAAGGTGTCAGTTTTATTGCCCTGTAGGACATTAACCAGTTTTGTTTGGGTTTTTAGGTTTTGGGTTTTGGGGCTAATTCTGTAAACTTATTCTGATATTCTTTTTCCATAATGGTTTCTTGTGTCTTCTTTTGAGCTTGTGTTATCATCTTGACTCCCTCATTGACTATATCTTTGGCCTTGCTCACGACATATTGTATCAGAGTCGTGGTTTAATATTTTTAAAGTTAGATGCTCACAGGAAGCTAGCAAGGAAAAACAGACAGGACTCAGATTTTTCTATGTCAGAAGAGCTCACATAATTTATATAATGATGAATCTGATGAACACAGTACATTTACAATTTAATAGAATAAACTTCATATCCTACAACAAATATAACTTATTAACTAAATGTAACCTGTAGACGATTATATTCCAGGGAGAAGATATAAGGAACTTTATCTTAATTTTGAACAAATAGCCCAATGTAATTAACATTAAACTTATAACTAAGGACAAATTTCTTCTGTTTTAAGGAAAATACAACAAAAGCAGAGCCTTTGACATTTTAAATAAGACCTTTTCCCACCTGTTTGGTTTCTTAGTTCATGTGCTCAAGAAATTTCTGGAATATAAATGTTGTCCAAGGCTTATCCAAACCTACAACACATTGAAAATGCAAAGTACTTGATTTTATCTTCTCCGGATCTTTCAAACACCACTGTGACAATAGTTTATATTTTTAACCAAGGACTAAATGAATCAAAGTTTAGGAGTTTATTTCAACTTTCAATTCTCAAGTTGTTCACATCCATAAATATTGAGGAGATTTGATGTATATACAAAAAAAAAAAAAGACCTCTTTACCTGGGTTCTAAAATTCTTCATGCAAATTATGTATTTAAAAATGTGAGTTGAATTGAAAGTAATAGATGTGGAGAACTGATGGAGAATTTCACGTTAGCACTTCCTATCACAAGTCGCCTTGTGCTGAGAACCTCTGCTGTGGGCAAGCCTTATTATGTATAATGTCCTCTGAGGGTATAACTTTCAGCACTGGTCAGATTCTGAAAAATTAAGCTATATTATAAAAGAAGACTATTTTTACTCCCAGAAAGACCTGGGAAATTCTTCCAGACAGTTTTAATACTGCATTATAAAGGTGGAACCTGAAATGCACCATAAGTAAAAGGTTCTACTTTTTTTTCATCAAATAAATTGACACTAAATTTACTTAATGGTAGTCCATGGCCTTCTTTTGGAAGAATAATCATCATCAGTTATATTATACTTAACTTATTTTGAAAGTAAAACAATCCCACTTACTGCTACTGCTGCTGCTACTACTGCAACTATGACTGATAATAATAATAATAATACAGCAGTACTAAGTTCTATTTAGTTTAGTTGCTTTTTCATATATAACTTTATATCACACAGAGACTCCTAAAAAGTGAAAATTGAATTTATAAAGACATCAAAGAAAGATGGTCACCTTTATATACCAAGCAACAGTTCAACATATATTTGAGATAATTTTCTAACACAGAGATGTTTAGATCTGGGTCATCAGTAAGATTTCTTGTTCTTTAGTTGCAGTTTAATACTATGAGATATGAATTAATAAGCAATAAATAGTCCTAAATAATGCTGTAGCTAATAATATGACATGACAGTTAACTTTGTTGGTTTTGTTTTTTTTTTTTAATGACTGCCTTAAATATTATATAACTTAGAATGTAGATATTATGGTCATCCAAAATATTACTTACTTGGCAAGTCACCTCAAAATATTTTCTAAATAAACACTTTTCAGGAGTAAAGAGTTTTCATCTTAACCCACCATGAGAAAGATAGAATGCTAATTTTCTTGAATCCCTAAGTTTCAAAAATCTAAATAATAGAGTGTGTTTGTTTAAAAGGAGAGAAATAATCCTCTTAAAAGAATAACTTATTTAGCAAGTTTTATTAAAATGTTCAGGTAATTAGCAATGCTTATTTTTTATTTTTCATTATCTCGATTATAACGAATATTATTAATAGTAAATATCATTACTAGACAAATAACTACTAAAATCATTCTATACAGCAAGTGGAAAAAATGGTATACATGCAATACATAGCAACCATTTAACACATTTTCATCTAAAATGTATCTGAAAGTTCATGGCACCTCAAAGTTTTTTCATTGTAAACATTTTGTGGAGTTTACAAAAATACTTCTAGACACACACACACACACACACACACACACACACACACACACACACACATATATCTATATCTATAGGTATAAATACAGATATGCTACAATTTTTAAGCTAGGTTCAAAAGGTATTCTACAATCATCTATCCAAAGCATAGGAGCATAAATATTTTTCCCAGATTATTTTTCAAGGGAAGCAATGTGCTTTTTAAAACAGGCCCTTGGCATCTTCTAGTTGCTGGAATAAAGACCTATTGTTACTTGCCCTTGAAAAAGAAACATTTATCTACTTCCACTATGAAAGTTAAAAGCAGTGACAAGTTCACATGTTATACCTAGCATTTTTCATCTATATAAGTCAAAATCTTATATCTAAAAGTACTATGGGAAACTTGCAGCTGTGGCAGAGTAAAGAAGTCAGCAAATCTTCTCTCCAAAAATACTACAAAACTGGACAAAATTGTCCAAAACTACCTTTTCAGAATTCCAGAAATAAACCAAAGGCCAACAACAAAAAGAGAAGTGTTTATTCACGAAAAGCTGCTAAATTCCAGGTTAAAATCGGGAAGGGGATCGGGGGAGGTGGCACTCTTGTCTGGAAAGAAATAATAAAAATCAGAATGGAAATCAATGAAATAAAAAACAAAACAAAAAATATGGAGAAAAATTAGTGAAACCAAAATATTTTATTTCTTTGAAAAAAAATCAACAAAACTAATAAATATTTAGCTCTACTGACCAAGAAAAAGAGAAGACATGAATGACCAAAATCAGGAATGAAAGACAGGACACAACTACCAACTTTACAGATATTAAAAGGATTATAAGAAAATATTATGAACAACATTATGCCAACAAATTATGCATTTCAGATTAAGAAGGGAATGTAAGGAGGTTACATGAAGGTAGGAGAAAGGAGGAAGGGATTGGATTAAAGGATAGTTAGGACTGCGTTCTCTCTTGAGGATGTGGTCATGATTTAGAAAGAGGGGCCTGCAAGGGGGCATTTCAAAGGTGTGTTAACCTGTTAACCTAGATGCACAAAAACAATGGACAGGTCTTGCTTAAGGCAAAGATAAACCTTTTACTAAGGAAATCACATGCCTGGGGTGTGACTACCCACCATGACTTGCCTGGTTAGGAATTTATGATCAGATCGCCCTGTGAGATTACCTTACATAGACCCACTTTTTCGTCCACATATAGAATCCCATTTATGAGCATTAGAAAGGTCTTACCCATCATGTAAAGTATCAGCCCTCACATTTTAGAGAAGTTAAGTACTTGTATGAAATCACAAAAATAGCTAGAGACTAAAATCTCCTTTAAATGTCTACATTTCCGCACTCTTGTAAGAATACCAGCTTAAACTTCCCTGTCACCTTTCTTTCTCCATGGTAAAGACTAAGATTGTGATAAACATACTGACTTTATCGAATTCATTCCATACTTATTAAAACATGTTGCTTGTCATACATTGAGGCAGCATTAAAATTAGTAAGAGGTTGCTATTGTCATAAAGAAGTTCAGTGTAGGACAAAAGATAAGACAACTGCAAATACAAAAATAGATCAAATATCAGAAAGAAAGTACAAAGTGCAAAGGAAATTCCAAAAGGAGTGTTCACATCAGCTGCAGTGACTAAGAAAGGATTAAGGGAAAGGGCAATATTTGAGATAAGGCTTGAAATAGTAAGTAGAATTTTGACTGTAGAAAATGAGGCAAGGACAACTCAAGAAGGGGAAAGACACAATGTGTTCAGTCAAACTAAAGCTTGGATTTTAGTTGTTGGGAATCTTTTCTGCCATAATACAGTTTAAAAAGGACATTTCTCGTCAGCCCACTGTACCTACTCCTGTGGGCACACCCGAAAGCATAGATAAGATAGGCTGCCTGCCACATACAATTACCAGCAACCCTTCTCCCTCTCTCACTTCCAAGAACACATCAGAGTGCAAATAGGAATGAATTTACAACAGATAATCTCCAATCTGCTTTAATTTTTAAAGAAAGTAATTTGCTAACTTATAGTTTTTATTCAAAAATTGCTTGCTATACACCCCACAATGGGTGGTAATAATGGGTTAAGAACCACCAATATAATGGGAAGTAAAGTTAAAAGCATTGCTTAGAGCTATCCCTGGGTGGTCTCAAGTACAAACCAAGGCATTTAAACATTGAAGAGAAATGATTCAGGCAGCATTTGAGAAAATTACTCTAGAAGTGTGGAGAAAGAAATGAGACAGAAAGTTATTGCAAAAGTCCTGGTTAGGGGTAATAGAGGCCTAAATCAAGATGGTACTAAAAAAAGATGACATAATTGAGAAATGTGACAAATACAGAAGATAAGCTTTGTGAGGGCACAGGTCTAACTTGTCACCTCTGTATCTCTAAGTGGTCTTTAGCTCAATAAATATTTGTTGAATAGATAAATAAAATCTTTTTAGCAAGGGAAGCTTTTCCATTTACTAGCTCTATGACCTTGGATAAGTTACTTGACCTCTCTATATCTTAGTTTTCTCATCTATAAAATGGGGCTCATAAGAGTGTCGACATAGCAGTGTTCAGACTGGTAGATAATTTTTATAAGTTTATTTGAGCCAAAATTGATGATAATTGCTGGGAAGCAAGATCTCAAATGCTCTGAGGAGTGACAGTTTTGAAGTTTATTTTATGCATTTGGGATTAAGGAGGGAATGTAAACATTATTTGAAGGTGGGAGAAATCAAGGCGGTGATTGGATTGTAGGATAGTTACGGTTATGTGCTTTGAGAGTGGTTAGCTTATTTCAAAGATATGTTAACTGTGATGCACAAAAACAATGGACAGGGCTTGCTTAAAGCAAAGATAAACCTTTAACTAAAGAAGTTATATGCCTAGGACATGACTACGCACCATGACCTGCTCAGTTAGGAATTTATGATCAGATCACCCTTTTTTGTCTAATATAGTTTCTAGATCATAGGGTTGTTTTGAGAAGTAAAATTGAGACAGAATAGGAACAGAGCTTGGTTCCACTCTTAACTGCCAGATCCGGTACCACTCAGCTAGTTCCGCAGCTTTCGGAGGCCAAGATAGGTAACTTTCCGACCACAAAACTTCCCCCAGGCAGTCGACCCTCACATCCACATGTGCACGCAACCCTGAGTTGACCACTCTATGACCTTCCTAGGTTGATGATAATGAGCAGCACCACCATTTTGGGCCTACCAAGATTGCGCCAGGACCTCAGCATCAGCTGCGTTTATGCAAGCACCATAACCAGGAAGAAAGGAGAGGATCACCCCATCTGATGTCAAGTCCTCCCTCACTGTGTCCTATATAATGCCCTGAGCAGCTAGAGACCCTCTCTGACCATGCCGTCTCCCTTGTGCTTGAATATAAGCCCCAACATACTTTCTCTGAGCTTCTGGTTTGGCCTCTTGTCAATTTCTATTACATAGAGAGCCTAAGGACTCTAGGTCGGTATATAAAAGTAGCTAATATTTTTTATTAGTGAAACATTATATCCTTAACAGAATTTAGAAGTGAAAAAAAAATGCTCTGAGGGAAGAGTAATCAATAGTATTAAGTTTTTAGTTTGGTGCTCAGTGGACAAGATACCAGGTAGTGTAGATTAGGGATTTGGGGATAAGGATAGACTTAGAGATCTGACTCTTTGTCAGTTACCTCTGCTCCTCAGACCCCTCTCATCTCACCAAGCTCCAGTAACACTAGCCTCTTTTGGTTCCTCCAACATGTCAGTACCTTCACACTGCTGTTCATTCAGCCTGGAAGGGCACAGAATTTAGACTCAACAAATATTTAATGATTCAAAAGATGAATTTGGAACTCTTTCAAATGGAGATAAAAGTTAAGTCCCTGGGAATGTATGAAACTGACGTGTGGACAAAAAAGGGTCATGGTAATAAATCTGAAAGTAACCTTGTAAGGTGATCTGATCATAAATTTCTAACTGGGCAGGTCATGGTGGGTAGTCATGTCCCGGGCCTATAATTTCTTTAGTAAAAGGGTTTTAATAAGCGAGCTCTGTTCATTGTTCTTGTGCATCTAGGTTAATATACTAGAAGTAATCCTCTTTTTTAGACCCCACAAAGGCTTAAACCACCCTCAAGGGAGCACATATCCTTGTTAACTATCCTGTAATCCAATCCACTCCTACATTGCTTTTTCTCACCTTCCTGTAACTTCCTGTTCCCTCCTTAATTCCAAAGGCATAAAAGACTGCAAACTGTCATTTTCCAGGGCACTTGAGATCTTGCTTCCCCACTCTGTCATCTGTCAGTTTGGCTCAAATAAGCTCTTATAAAAATTCTCTACAGGTTTGGACATTTCTTAAATTGACACATGTAATAAAACATGATGGAAGAAGATAAAAGGTGTGAGTACAGAAAAGAGAAACCAGCAAATACAAAGGAATATTGGGAAAGGTAACCAGGACAGTTGCTGCGAAGTCTTAAAGAGATGGGTAATACCACTTTAAATGCTCAGAGGAGGCAAAGGGTGAGGACAGAATCACTGGATTTGGCAATAATTTCAGTAAAGAACTCTGAGAAAGTAATTTTCCATGAAGTTGGGAGGTTAGTTAAGGAAAATAAGTCAACTTACATAGACTAATTTACCAAAATGATAAAGAGGAGAAACAGGCCCCAGAGAATGTAATTTTAGGGACAAACCCTGTTTTGGGGATTTCTCTGGTAGGAGCGTAAGGAAGCCATAGAGAGGCAAACAGCTTAAGGAACAAACGGAAAAAAAACATGAGGCTATATCCTGGAGACATTATTTGTACTGTATTATAACGTCCAGTGCTTTCACACGCATTATCTTCTCTCCCAGCTCTCTGATGATATGCTCTCTAATCCAGTGGTTTTCAAAAATGTGGTCGCTAGATCGGCAGCACAGGCATCACTGGGAACTTCTTAGAAATGCATTCTTGAGTCTCACACCAGACCTTCATCATCGCGGGTGAGGCAGAGCAAACTGTGTTTTTAAAAGTCCTCCCGAGGATTCTGATGCCCTCCAAGTCCCCACAACCACCACACTCAAGAGAGAACGACAAAGCACGAAAGGCGTGGTGGTCACAGTCGGAGGACAGAATTTCCTTCTCAACCCTCTGTCCGGATTTCCCTTGCTTCTAAGAGGGAAGTGCACGACCCGCCCCCCCGCCGCCGCCGCCGCCAACCAGCCAGCCCCGCAGGGCATTGTCTCCCAGCTTTGGCCTTAGTCTGAGCGAGTTCTACCCAACCCTGCCTGGAACCGAGGGCAGGCCAACCAAACTTTAACTTTTACCCACTAAAGGCCCCAGGACGCCACCACCCACCGCCCCAGCCCCTCTCCCACTAACGTCCACTTCCGGTTCAAGAGGAGGGGTCGATAGGGGGCGGGGGGAGACTGGAGCGGACGTGTCCAACTTTCTCGAGACTGGTGGGGATGAGAGATACCTTTCCTCCTAATCCCTCCATGCGCTAAGACGCCGGATAACGAGGCAGTGAACGAACGATGGCCTAGTCGATGATAAATATCCAGGAAACCTGGAACCCAATAAGGGAATAAGAAATGATTGAAAATCCTTCTTCCTCTCTTTTCCTGCTTTCCCACCCCAAGCCCCCAAAAGTGGAAAAGGCGGGGGCTCGGGGCAGTGATACGGGAGGGGCGGGGCAGGGCGCCAGAGAAAGAAATCTCGCGATAGGTTACCAGCCCGGGCGGGGGTGGCACCTCTTTACCTCCTCCTCCTCCTCCTCCTCCTCCTCGCGTTAGTTCCGGTCGCAGAGGAGATACCGCCGCAGTTGTCGCCACATCGCGGATTTCTGGCTCTTTTCTCTTCGCCTTAAATTCGGTGAGAGTCGGCACCCGCTCGTCCTGGGCTGAGGTTGCGGCCCCTCGTCGCCGGGCAGAGGGCGAGGGAGTTGGCAGGCCCTGTGCGGCCCCGCTTGGATGGGCCCGAGCGGAGGCCGTCGCATGAGGCCGAGCAGGATCCGGAGCCTGGAAAGTAGGGCCGGGGCCGCTGCTTCAGCAGGAAGGCCGAGGGGCGGTGGCCCGAGCCGGAACGTGGGTCCCGGAGGTGCGCCGCGGCGGAGACAGGCCCCCCTCCGGCCCTGCCCGGCCTGGGTAACAAAGCCGCCGCGGCCTCTGTTGGGTGATGTACGCGTGGGGGGTTCCTGCGGGTGGGGCGGAGGAGCCTCCACCACCACTGCGGCCGCCTCCACCGCCGCTGCTTTCTCTGGAGGGCGGGCGGATGTACGGGGCGGCAGGGCCCCCGGCGCGAAGCGCCTCGGCGCCTGTGGTCCGCTCGTTGCGGCGGCCGCCACCGCCGGCGACGGGGTCAGTGAAGAAGGGTCTGCGGGGCGAGGAGCAGCCGCTCCGGCGCCCGGCCGTGACCAAGGGGATCCTGGGCGGGGGCGGGTTATCTGTCGCTAGTGCGGGAGACACAGGAAGGGCATGGATAAGAGACACGTGCCCTTGGAGGAGGCTTGGATTGTAGGGTATGAAGCCTGCTGTCAGTTCATTTTGCAGGCGGGAGTGGTGAAGCGGCCGTTGCGGTCACAGGCACGACTTGAAGGTAGGGTAGGGTGGTGGTGGCCATAACCAGGCCCTTCAACAGAAGCGATTCGCCTTTTGACAGTGTCTTGAAATCGACATACACGTTTGACTATGGTGGTAATTTCTGTTATCCTCCTGTGGTGCTTAGAAGTAGTGGAAGATGTTGGTGAATTTAAAGAGAAAGGAGGAAGAGACCAAACAATTATGTTTATAATGGGTGATTTGCCGCCTGTCGGTGCTGTAGAGTCAACCTAAAAGTACACTTCACATTACATCTTTAAAGGGTTTCTTGGGGGAAGAAATGCAAGTTTTGAACTTATATTTAATTCAAGTGAAGGTAATTATTTTTGCCTGCCCAGGTATATTGTCAGGCTGACTGTTCACTTTGATTTATATGTGACTAGACCAAGATTTGATGCTTTGTTTTTAAAATGAATGTTATGGCATTGATATTTTTAAGGCCTTATTTTTCTTTTCCTAGGGTGTCTTTTATGAATAATCAAAAGCAGCAAAAGCCAACGCTATCAGGCCAGCGTTTTAAAACCAGAAAAAGAGGTAAATAATTTGTTGTAATTATATCGCTTTTAAAATTTACAGCATAACATTGTATCTTGGTTCCTCTGGCTGGCAATTGCTCAGTACTAAAACTTTAAGAGAAAATACCAGAAAAGGACTTGAATTTCTTGGTTGCTATTTCAGATGTACCCCTAATATTTCTAAGTATTTTTTTTTTTTAATTATGGGCTGCATTTTCAGTAGCTAGGTTTCATTTAAGCAAATTTTTGCCAGAGGTAAAAGGTTAACTTATAGAAAGAGCTCCTAATTTGATCACTGATTTCAGCCAAACTTTGTAAAGATGTTTGAGAAGAAATCAGACTTTTCTTATGGATGTTAATTATGAAACAGTTAATATTCTAATTTTTTTTTAATTAAATGTTTTTCACCGGCTTTGAAAGAAAAATACTAGAATTATATGAACTATTTTTATTTATTAGTGGGCAGTTAGATGAGTATTGAATTTTGTAGCAAGACACTGCACTAATGATGCAAAGTTAAATGAGATGTGGGTCTCTCATATTTTGTATTGGGCTTGATATTTTCCCAAAAACTATTTAATTTTATTGCTCAAAAGCACCTGTTGACCTTATTTTAGAGGAGATTTTGAGGAAACAGCTACTGGTTATAAATTGTGTTTTTCCACCCTGTATAGAGATCCTTTAAGATACGTACATATTTTAGAATCTTTTGTAGTCTCTATAGTCTGTCATCTTGTAGTGGGGAGATCAAAAGGTGATTTGGTTCTAGTCTTTGCAGATTCATTTACATTTAAGCCAGTAGATTTTTCTTAGGAGAAACAGAAGTTGGAAACCAGAGCAGTTCAGCAATAATAGGGAAAAGTCTGTATTCCCTTGAGTATGTGAATTACTGGCATCACCTTTATATAGATATAGTATCTAGTAATGTTATTGTTAGCATCAGGAAGAGATGTCACATCCCCTTCTAGATCGAGATCATTCATGCCCTCTTAATTCTTGATGATTGGGTTCTGGGTAGAGTGAACAGCCATCTGGGATTGAAGAGAGTTCCCAGAACATGGGCCTTATCTGGGATTGAAGAGAGTTCCCAGAACATGGGCCTTTCAGTGCTAAAAACTAAGTCCTGGGCAGACAGGGAGGAGTTGGTCACCTTAGTGCTGTGTGAAAATTAAGATAGCATCTAACCTAGATAGGGACACTTACCCTATCATGGAGTATGTGACAGCAACTCAGTAAAAGCTAGGCGTGTACCCAGGGCTACTGTTTTGTGTGCTTTCTATTTTATTTCTATTATTTAACATTCACAACAGATAGGTACTAGTCTTAATCACCATTTTACAATAGAAAAAGTCATAAAGAATGAGACTGGTTACTCAGATTATAACCAGAATTTGGATCAAGCAGTTTGACTCCAGAGCCCTTGCTCTTAGCTACTACCCAGTATAGTCTCTAATTTCTCTGGCCTTCCATTCTGCTTCTGAACAGTGAGAACAAAAAGATCTACTTCACAAGGTCGTTATAAAGGTCAAAGCAAGGCATCTACTGCAGTTTCTATGTTGGACGCCCAATAAGTGTAAAAATTATCTTAGTAAGTAGCAAAGGATTGATTTTAAAAAAAACATAACAAAATGTTATAGTCATTTAAAGAAAAGAATCAAGAGCTCTAGTGTTGGTTCTCTTGAGTATATGAATTACTAGGATCACTTACATCACTCAGGAATAAAGTTTACCTGAGGTTTAGAGGATGTTCTGAATTTCAGAAAAGCCCAGAGGCAGTGGAAGAGCATTCCAGATAGAAATTGTCTTCTGACGGTAGGAACACACTAGCTTATTTGGCCCACTTATGAGACTAATGTAAAAAAAATAGTGTAAGAAAGGTACAATTTGTACAATTCTTGTGACTAGGCAATCCTGCCTTGCACTAGCAGAAATGAAACTTGCAAAGGATGTTTGTTTAGTTTTCTGTTGTATTTGCTAGAGTTCCAGGTCTTGGGTAATCTAGCTTGTGTTTGTTTTTTCCAGCTGTTGAAATAAGTGACATTGTGATGGTTGTGGTTAACTTATTCCATGGTTATAACTTCATAAGGTGGTGGTTTCATGGCATTTTGGTAAGCCTTTTAAAATGATGTTTTTGGGGTTTTCCTCCCTCAGATGAAAAAGAGAGGTTTGACCCTACTCAGTTTCAAGACTGTATTATTCAAGGCTTAACTGAAACTGGTACTGATTTGGAAGCAGTAGCAAAGTTTCTCGATGCTTCTGGGGCAAAACTTGATTACCGCCGATATGCAGAAACACTCTTTGACATTCTGGTGGCCGGCGGAATGTTGGGTAAGTGGGTTTTGTGGGAAGAGTGCTCTGTGGAGAAGATTAGAATCCAGAATACGAACTGTTTGACAAGCCTATCAAATTGGGTTGGCATCAGTTTGGAATGTGACTTGTCCAAATTGAGATGTGCAGTTTTAAAGACAATATAAAAAAGAATGTAAGACATCTCAATTATAATTTGAATACTGAAATGTTAAAAACATCTTGATATGTTGAGGTAAATTTTTATATTAAAATTAATTTTACCCATTTTTAATATTTTGAAATTAGAAGATTTGAAATTATATTGTGTGGCTCACATATTTTTGCTGCACAGTGCTGCCCTAATCTAACTTACTCCTACCTCCACACTCAACAGCTCAGGATATCTTAACAGAGTGTGCTACTTAGTTATGTGTCTTCAAACGATGATAGTAATATTGTATTGACCCTCACAGCCAAACTGACAGAATCAGAACTCCATTTGTATATATGCAGAATGGAGGTTTAGAAAGGTTTCAGCGACTTGCATGCAGTCAAACAATTGCTTGGTGGAACCAGGAACTTATATTCATACATTCTAATGCCTAGTCACATGAGTATGTCTTTCGTTGTAGTGCCAGTTTGTAGTAAGAAATATGAAAAATATCTATTTACTATGTATAATACTGCAATTAATAATCCTGTTTTTAAAACCTTTTTTAAACATTTACTAAGGAAATATTTAAACATACTCTAGAGAAAATAGTATACTAATCTGTTACCCAACTTCAGTAATTAACAATCTTACTTTGTCTGTGCCCCCACCAATTTCATCAAACATTATTTTATCCATAAATACTTACAAACGTATCTAAAAGATAGTCTCTAATTTGTAGGTTTTCATAGCCCAGCCTCTTTGGAAGCTTGAAGAGTTGTTTTCTATATGGAAAGTCATATATCAAAACCAACTATGAACATCTCCACTAGAGTGACAGATTTGGCACTATTGATTGAATGGTTAATGCAGCAGTTTCATTGAGTTGCTAAAGTGGGTTATTTTATTCCTGTAAATTATATCGCTTTATTCACACATTGAACCCCAACTAGTCATGTTCCTACTGAGAAATTGACTTTGCTTTCAAATCATCTCTTAGAATTTTTATCATTTTATTTTATAATGAGAATCTCACAGAAAGTAAGATTGAAATGGTTACTAATTTTAAATGAAAGTCATTGCAAATTTTTTGTAAAATATGCCTTAGCCCCAGGTGGTACACTGGCAGATGACATGATGCGTACAGATGTCTGTGTATTCGCAGCACAAGAAGACCTAGAGACCATGCAAGCATTTGCTCAGGTAATGAAACTTTACGTAATTATTTCAGTTAGCTACTATCCATTTTCTAATGTTTAAAGAGTCTACTTTTAAGGTTGCAGGTAGAATTGAAGGAATTTGAACTAAAGGTTTAGAGATAATCTTGGTGTAGTATGATGAATTAGAAGCCTAAAATGTGTTGAAACCAGTAGAAAAAGTTTGAATTTGCTCTTTTCTTATTTGTCCCTCTGAAATTAATCCATTTTCGAGAAACAATGTCAAGCTGAATAGGAAAATCAGTTCCGTCTTGATTTCCAACATCGAGTTCTTCTGCATATAATTTTTCAAAAGATGAATGAGTTATAGGCAGATGAGCTTATTAATCAAAATCTCATTTCAAGGTTTCATACATAGTTATGTTTACATTACTGTAAGCAAAGAATTCAAGTGCATCTAACTTAGATATCGTTATCTATGTTATTAGGAAATTAGAACTATATTTTATGATCTTATTTTGTTACTGTCCTACAAATGGGTAAATGACTTGTATTTAAGCAACAATTAGTCTTCGCTTTAATATTTGTCAATAAAAATCTATTGCTGTTTTATACAGCTTAAAACTATTATATCTAGTGGAAAGTTCGCTTCTTTCTTGTTCTAGAGATACTATGGAAGAGTTCTCAATGGCCCTGACTTAGATCTTATTTTAGGAATCTGGCATTTATATGTATGAAGTTATCATTAAATTCTTTTACTATCCTTCATAGGTTTTTAACAAGTTAATCAGGCGTTATAAATACCTGGAGAAAGGTTTTGAAGATGAAGTGAAAAAGGTATGTGGAGCAATGTACATTTTTGGAAAATAAAAGGTCAAAAAGGGAAGTGTTAAATCCTAATTCAGCCACAGATTTGAGATCATTTTAAATTTCTTATTTTTCAATTACAGTTGACATTCAGTATTAGTTTCAGGTGTACAGCATAGTTATATTTGTTAGACATTTATATAAGTTAAGATGTGATTCCCAAACGGAATTAGTCTGATGTCCACCTGGCACTAAACATAGTTATTAGAATATTATTGATTATATTTCCTATGTTTTACTTTACATACCTGTGACTATATTGTAACTGCCAATTTGAACTTCTTAATCCCTTCTCCTTTTTCACTCATCCTCCTAACCCTCTTCCCATCTGGCAACCATCAATTTGTTCTCTGTATCTATGAGTTTTATCTATTCGTTTTGTTTGTTTGTTGTATTTTTATAAGTGAAATCATATATGGTATTTGTTTTTTTGTCTGACTTATTTCATTTAGCATAATATTCTTTAGGTCCATCTGTGTCTCAAATGGTAAGATTTCATTCTTTTTTTATGGCCAAGTAATAGTCCATTGTGTATATGTGCCACATTTTTATCTGTTTGTCTCTCGATGGACACTTAGGTTGCTTTCATATCTTGGTTGTTGCAAATAATGCTGCAGTGAACATAGGGATGTGTATATCTTTTTAAATTAACTTTTTGAATTTCTTTAAATACTCAGAAGTGAGATTACTGGGTCATATGCTAGTTCTACATTTAATTTTTTGAGAAACCTTCGTACTATTTAGATTTGATTATTTGATATTTAGGTAGGCTCTCTTTGAAATACAGTTTTGGGGTAGATTGTTTATTTTAATTTGTATACTTCCTTAGCTCTGAGTCTAAACAAGTGACAAATGGCTATAAAAATCAAGTGGGATTTGTTTAAAAGAGAGGATAGAGGATCAGACCTAACACATTGAGAAAGAAATTTAGCATACTTGTGTTTCAGTCTTAGGTATTCTATATCTAGGTGCACAGAAAATCTGATAATGTTTATAGCAGTTTTTATTAAATGTCAGGCACTATTCTAATTATTAACTCATTTAACATTCACAAAAATCCTGTGAGGCAAGTTTTACATTTATCCACATTTTACATATGAAGACACAGACGCGGAGGTTAACTTGCCCAAGATCATTTAGCTAGTGAGTATATAACAGATACAAACTCTGGTACCCAGAGCCCACACTTTTAACCAATATAGGATGTTTTACTGCTTCTCTTTATGTAATGCAATTGCTCTTTTAACCCTTAACTATTTATTTTTGTAGCTGTTGCTGTTTCTAAAGGGTTTTTCGGAGTCAGAGAGGAACAAGCTGGCTATGTTGACTGGTGTTCTTCTGGCTAATGGAACACTTAATGCGTCCATTCTTAATAGCCTTTACAATGAGAATTTGGTGAAAGAAGGTAATTAAAGGATTATCTTTAGTTGGCTGAGGGTGGGGTGGATAAGAGCATGAAAGATAAACTGATAGAAAAGTTAGGGTATAGTTTATCTAGATTTGACTTGTGTAATAGTCTTTTTAACTATCCTTAAATTTAATAGGTTTATTCAGATTCATTAGATATTTAATGTATACCTTTGGCATCCAGGATTAATGGCTTTCTTTAGGCATACAGCAAATATCCAGGGTCTAGATGCAAATGTGATTGATTATAAAGTAAATTCAGTGGTAACCCAGAAAGAGATTAATTCCAATTGGGAGACTTGGGAACATGTTTATTAGAGAAAGTGACATTAGAGAGAATGTCAAGCTGAAAAGAAAAATATATTCCTTATTGTGATTTCCATAGTTAAATTCTTTACAGTAATAAAACAATTTTTTATACTATTAGAGTACCGAGTTCATTTAACATCAGAAAACATTTTAAAGTAGTTTGACTTAAGAATACACAACTAGCAAATGGTAGAATAGAGAAATTAAGAGTGAAGTGATAAGCAGTGGCAGAAGGAAGTTCAGGGGTAATTGTGGGGATAAAGTGAGTAATCCTTTGTGGTTGAACTATGGAGGGAGGAAGTGCTTCTGTTAAGTATGTTCTTCTCTTCCACAGGAGTTTCAGCAGCTTTTGCTGTAAAGCTCTTTAAATCATGGATAAATGAAAAAGATATCAATGCAGTAGCTGCAAGTCTTCGGAAAGTCAGCATGGATAACAGATTAATGGTTTGTAATTTCTATTCTTTTTCCCATTCTTACATTTAAGGAAAGTGTAATAAGGAAACTTTGTCATTTTTAATATGTAAAGAGAAGAAAAATGTTTTTCTTAATCTGAATTTTCCTTTCAGGAACTTTTTCCTGCCAATAAACAAAGCGTTGAACACTTCACAAAGTATTTTACTGAGGCAGGCTTGAAAGAGCTTTCAGAATATGTTCGGAATCAACAAACCATAGGAGCTCGTAAAGAACTCCAGAAAGAACTTCAAGAACAGATGTCCCGTGGTGATCCATTTAAGGATGTAAGATATTTTTCTTTAAACCATCCTTATAAGGCTAAGTTTGTGGCAAAGAAAATTTTTACTCATTTGCGAAACTTCAGAGTATTTCTCACCAGAAAGTTTTAATTAATTCTATAGGGTGTTAGGCTGAAGCTTTGCCTCAGTCTGTTTCATATTAAGTGCCTTACTAGTGCCCAGAAATTATACTACTTGGGGATTTTGTAGGGTATAAGCCAGTGGTCAGACCTTCTGTTTCTATCTCAGTTTTTTCCTAGCTAGTTTGCCCATTTGTAAAATAAGATTTGAACTAGAAGTCTATACTTCCAGTTCTAAAGTTCTCTGATTATATATGGTATACATGTGGTGATTGCCAGTTGCATGGAAAGGTGTTTTTATACTCTTGTAAAAGATCTAAGTCTGATATTTGGAGGAGTATGTACATATCAAAACTAATTTCTGTTACTAAATTTGGATTCTTTTGCAGATAATTTTGTATGTCAAGGAGGAGATGAAAAAAAACAACATCCCAGAACCCGTTGTCATTGGAATAGTTTGGTCCAGTGTAATGAGCACGGTAGAATGGAACAAAAAAGAGGAGCTTGTAGCAGAGCAAGCCATCAAGCACTTGAAGGTATTAGAACTGTGTCTTGACAAAACATTCTGCTTTTAAGTGGGGATAAGTGAACTGTTACTGTACTTTTCTAAGAAGGTTTATTACATCTGTGGTTCCTGGGGATAACCCACTAGTAAATAGACAAATAACATATTAACTACTGGTATAACCTTCTAAAAAGCCTTACTTGGCTTTCTTTGGTTCACAGGTTAAAAATGAATATGTGTTTAAAAGTAGCTTCTTATTTCCAGTAAATAGGATATAATTTACAGTGATTGTAACAGATGAGTTATGTTCTGTATTTTAGGAATTTTATAATGGATGGTTATCAAAATGAATGACAATCTTTTTCTCTCTTCCCTTCAAAAGCAATACAGCCCTCTACTTGCTGCCTTTACTACTCAAGGTCAGTCTGAACTGACTCTGTTACTGAAGATTCAGGAGTATTGCTATGATAACATTCATTTCATGAAAGCCTTCCAGAAAATAGTGGTGCTTTTTTATAAAGGTAATTTAAATTTTCAATTTTGAAAATACATTTAATAAAACTCCTATAATATTCAAAGTAATTCCACTGAGTAGTTGTCTGAACAGCTCCTTAAAATGTTACTCGAGTCACAGGACTGAGTTGTCTATTTCTGAATCTTACAAGTTAAAGTCTAAAGCCTTCTTAGTGCAGCTTCAAACTTCACCTTCTGTACTCTACCAGTTCTCTTCCCAGACATACTCTTCATATCTCTGTGTAGTCTGGCCTATGAGAAGTCATTCCTTTACTCTACCCCACTATCCAATGTAGACTTATACTTGTCTTTCAAGACCAGTTCAAAATACTTATGTAAAACCCCCTATTTCAGTTAACTGTTTACCTTTTCTGTGATTCCCAGTTTCAAAAAAACTGGTCTAAAGTGTTGAATAAATAAAAGACTTCTGTTGGGAGAGATCCCATTACAGTATTTAATTTACTATGGTTGGTGATTATGCTTTTTTCCTCCACAAATCAGACCAGCCTTGATCCCAGTAAGTATAGTTTGTGTGCACACATATTACTTGTATCACCTGGTTTTCATAAATGTTTTTGTTGGTTCCTATATTCTAAACTTAGAAGAGAGCTCTACCCCTATTCCAGATTTTTTTTTTTTTTTTTTTTTTTTTTTTTTAAAGAATGAAGTGAACTCAATATCCCATGCTTCAGTGATAAGCTTGTGGTTAGGTTTCTTGAAAATATACCCCTAGTTATTTTCTCCCACTAAGATTATTTAGAAAGAAATCCTAGAAATCTTCATTTAATTCTTAATTTTTCCATTATAGATCTGTAAGGTACATGGACCTTTTTACCATAAAATCATAGTACCATTTTCACACTTAGTTTTTTTAACAAATTATGAGATATCCCTGATCATTCAAAAGATTTCTCAGCCTTGGTACTACTGATCTTTGGGCCAGATAACTCTTTTGTAGGTCACTACCCTATGCATTGTAGAGTGCTTAACAGCATCCCTGACATTGCCCAATAAATGCCAGTAGCACCTCTCCCAAGTGCAGTAACCATGAATGTGTCTCTCAACATTGTCAGATGTCCTGGGGTTGGGGGTAAAATTGCCTTCAGTTGAGAGAATCACTAGCTTATTAAGTTTTTTTTTCTAGCAGTAGGATCATACTTAGCAACAACTTTATTAAAAAGTTTTTTAATATAGGGCTGTCATTTTATCTTTCAAAATTAATTTGAAGAAACTAGTAAACAGTGTTTTGAATACAGATTTATTTTTTTAAGTGACAAAAATAATTGCTTTTACCTAACTTTTCAGTAGAATCTTCTTTGCCGTGCAGGCACGTGCACCTTTAGGATGGGTCCTAACTCTGCCTGAGTTAGAGAAGTGAATGAAAACTGCCTGAATGTAATGATCACTCTCTTTATAGCTGAAGTCCTGAGTGAAGAACCCATTCTGAAGTGGTATAAAGATGCACATGTTGCAAAGGGGAAAAGTGTCTTCCTTGAGCAAATGAAAAAGTTTGTTGAGTGGCTCAAAAATGCTGAAGAAGGTAAGTCTTTTTCTTTGTGCAGTTTGTTTGGTAAAGCCTGAGAACTAGTTTTAGTATGGCCATAGAATGTGTCCACACATGCTGCCTTCATTCAGATACCATTTAATACATAGAGTACAGATTTTTGACAGACCTGCAAATACTCATTTGCTTTAAGGCAAATGAGGAAAACTAGATGTTAGTTATTGAAATATTTTGATGGCTCTAATAATACTAAATATTCTTAGGAACATTGAAAGTTTTGAGACTATAATAAATGTGAATTTTGAGATTTATAAATGCTTTTGAATATACCCCACATATAAGTAGGATATTATTAATAAAATTCCTTAAGTATAATAAAAAGCTTCAAGGTTATAAATCACAACTTTTGCTTTCTGATATCATATAATACTTGACTGCATTTTTCTCCTTTTCTAGAATCTGAGTCTGAAGCTGAAGAAGGTGACTGAATTTTGAAACTACACCCTCAGTAAAGCAAACAGGGAGTTGTAGATAAAATGTCATGTCTCATGTGTCCTGGTTCTTACATCTTCCTACCTCCCTATATCAAGCATGATATAAGGGCTTTCATGGCAAATTTTATTTTAACTGTTTCTATGGTTACTGGATATGTTGGGTTTAGTTTCTAAAACCATGTTTTAAGTAGCTACAGGAGCTATAGATTTGAATCTAATGTTGCATTAGTTTTTTCAGTTATCTTCTACCTCCTGTATTTTCTACTGTAATAATGTAATTTAAGGCCTTCCACAATGAACAGTTCACTTTTTCCCTGGGTTTTCTATATAAACAGTTTTCAAGATATGATTTGGTTAAAAATAATTTGTTATAAGAATTTTGTTTGCAAATTAAACTGTAAAAGTATCCAAAGTCTCAAAAGGCAATGATTTGTGTGATAATTTGGTATGCCCAAAGCCCTCCTCATCAATGACAGTCTCATACAGTGATTGAATTCATTAACATGAATCTTGAGTATTTGAACCATTGCTTACATATTAATATTTTCTTGCATTTTTAACCCCAGATGTCCTCGAGTTCAGTTGTTTGCTCTCTGGTTTTCATTCCTTGGTAAAGCCATGGAGAACAATCTTGAAAGTGAGGTCTCTGGGAAATTGTATGTGGCAGATGTGATAGGAAGAAGAAAGTTGAGCTTTTTCCCATTGAGAAACTTCTGCATTCAGTTTGTGTCTTTCCAGGAAAAGCAAATGGGTATTTTTTTCATACCGTTTTCAACTGTACCTTAAAAAGTTTTGTCGTTTAACGAATTTAACACTTGTCATATGCTTAGATAGGAAAGGACTCATGAAATAGTGAATAAAGAAAATGACTGTTGAAATGTTAAGTGATCAGCATGGTCTAATTGGGAACTCTTAAATATAACTCATTTCCTGTGGGTTAAGCATATTTGATGTAAAGAATGGAGTGTAATAATGATATATTCCCACTTGGTCATATAAGACCAGCTTCATTCTTGTAACATTAACAAATGATTCAAGCATCTGACTATTAACATGCCCTAGTTGCCTTTTTTTTTTTTTTTCTTTTAATTGCCATGAGCCAAGTATGTCTTCTATACAATTGATCCATTTTTTTTAATGGCTGCCTTTTAATTTTTGTCTTTCTTTTCTTGCTGCCACCTATCTATATATATATTATAGACAGTAGAAAACAAAATGTGACCACACTTTTTGGTGGAAAAACAATGTTAAAAGTGAACATTTTGAAAGTTTTTTTTTTTGATTGTTGAAAGAAATTAGCTTGGAATAATGCCACCAGAGACTGGGAAATTGCCCCTTTCAAAGGTGCCATGTTTATGAGCCAAGAATTTGGTGTTTAAAAGTTCACCTGGAAGGAATAAGGTGTAGTATAACTTGAAATAAAGATATATAATAACCTTATGAAACGAGCATTGTGAATGGGGTGAAATTGTTAAATGAATAACTCTGATAAAGTTTTCATGCACAGGCAAAATGTATTTCACTAGGTTTCTATGTAGTGTGATCTGCTTTTACTTTGTAATTTGTAGTCCTCAAAAGACTTTTTTAAATAAAAGTCCATCCTTACACTTAAGGTTATATAGGTCAGTCTTTTTTAATTTTTTATTTTTTTGTAAATTCCATATTAATACCCCATGGTAACTGTATGGTATGCATTCAGGTGTCTCTACTATGTAAGCATTAAATAATTGCTCTTTTGTCCTTATAACTCTCAAACTGTAAACACCAACATAGAATTCTGATATAGCAGAAACGACATTAACATTTCTACAACCAAATCATTGCATGTTATTGCCGTTCAAAGTGTACCCTGTTTTATTATATACTGTGTATAGTGAGTGTGTAGTCTTCCAGAACTACATTATGATCTTTGTCTGATCATAGTTTCTTCATAATGACAAAGTAGTGTTTACTTACTACAATATTATAGTAAATGGGTAAGTCACCTGTGACAGTATAAAGAAAGGGAATGCTTTCTAAAAAGACTGCAGATTTTCATTTTGGATTTTAAGTGGTGATTTTGGAATTCAGCTGCCAGCACCATCCTATGGCCTCAAAATGTAATTCTTAATATGGATGTTAAAACTGTATTTGTAATTATGTTGGATGAATGTTAATTGATTTTCCTAACTTGGTGTCGGTTTCTAAGAATAAGTCTCTTAGATGCCATAATTAAATATGCGTTTAGAGCTGATCAGAAGTTTCTTAATTATTCTAGGAGTGTTGTCCTAGAGATTTATTCTGTTCTTATGAAAACTCCAAATATTAAAAATGCCACAGGATTTAGCATAATGATGGTAGCGAAAGGAAATGCATGTGACTGAGATTTCTAATTCAGTGTTTCTCAAAGCTCATTATCACCCTTCCCCAGGAAGCCTTTTTAGACTTTTCTAATAGCACCCCAATAAATTTTAATATAGTTATGCTGTATGTGTATTATATCTGCTTTATACATGGAAAGAGTAAAGTTTTTTGGTCATACTTTGAGGTGATAGCACCCCCACTTTTTTAAAGAGGGGGGACCTAGAGATAGACATGCATTGGCAGGCATCTTTATGCGGATCCATATCCTGAAGAAGTATTTTTTTTCTGCCAGGGTGATGAGAAAATAGGAAATTTGTTTTCTGCCACTCACCATCTTGTAACTGTGCTTTACACCCTAGAATACCATACAGGCATCAGACATGTCATTTCCTATTGACTTTGGAAGTCTTAAGACACTTCTTACTTGATTGTAAATGTATCATAAATAGAATCATTTGGGTTTCTTCTAATCTGTAAAAATCAAAATTCTAGGCGAGTGATTTAATTAACGTTGAGGATAGCCCTTTAATAAATGGTATTGAAATTTTACTGATGAATCCACTGTCATACTCAAATAGGCTACTTGCAGGAAATGGCAGAACTGTTGGGCTTTAAATGTAACAGGTGCCAAAGTTTAGTGTGTATTATTGCTTAGACTACTAAATTATCTTTGTAAAAATTTTCCTCAGATGCTGTTTACAAGTGCCATGTATAATAGGTTAATAAGCATTTCTGTGAGAATCCTGTTAAATACCTTGCTATAATTTTTCATGTGATGTATTAATCCTGTTGTACTGATATAAATTCATCAGCCTACTCAGGCCTAAAGGTTTAAAATTAAGAAATAAAAGGTTTTTCAGTCGGCTTTAAGTGGAACCTAGAAGATGTGATAAGTACTTCTGATTTCAAAATAATTTATAATTGGCTTGTCTAAAAACTTGAATTGCAATGAATTTTTACCTAAATACAATTCTATGCATAATTGTATAAAACTTGGTGTGGATCAGACAGGCTTCCCAACTCCCTTTCCCTCCCCACTTCCCACCTACCCCCGCCCCACGCCTTTAACTATGGGCAATTGGCAACCATTTAAAATCATCTTAATCTTCCAGTGCACTTATAATCCTTTTATTCTTATTCTAGGATAATCCTGATAATAAATTGAAAAAAGGATGAGGATGCTTTAAAAATGCACTCAGTCACTGTCAATTTAATAACTTAATAAGAACCTTAGTTAAATTAAAAGCTCACCTGCTTGTTGTGCCTACTATAGTGCCCTAGAGGAAACAGTGGTAAAATCTGAATCCTTTGTAGACTTTATCTGGAGGGAATAGTATCTTAAGCTGATATGATTAGAATGTTTATCATTGTATTAGTGCAGCTTTGGGAACTATGTATTAAATGTGTATAATGAATTTAGGGTGCTACATAGTTATCAAATGTAATAGAAGTGTTCCATTTAAGGGAATTTCAACTTTAAAATAAGGAAAATTGTTTAAACTATTTTTTTAAGCTGAAATCCTGAAGGCTGTGCTTAAAAAGCTGATTTAGAGGTAAACCGATTGGGGAAGTAAGTAACCCATTTAGAGACTGACACCTCTATTCAAAAAGATGTTCTACGTTCTTTGACATCTTAAGAATAAAATATTTTCTCTGTAAATACAGCTCATTTCCATTCTAGTTGGGAGTAATGGATCTCGGCATAGCAAACATTTGAAGAATGGAGAAACTGGGTAGCTGATAATCCAGATAGTTGTTGGCACTGAACAAGCTCAAGTACAGCCATCCAAGTCAGTAGTTATATTGCTGCATTATTTCTGTTTACCTGAAATTTGCTTCTTGTCTGTACCCTTGAAATTGAATAAAATTTCATGAGACTCATTAATGTAAAGAGAAAAGCAATAACTTGTATTGGTTATTGTATGCTAATAACCTTTAAGTGCTAGAATTGGTTAAAGCTCAGTCTTTATCCTGGGGTCCTTCCCATTTTTCCTGGGTGTTTTAAATACTATCAGAAGGCTTTTCCCTCCAGAAGTTCTTTTCCAGACCAGTTTTGCTTTTGTTTGGTTCACATGTACTTCACATATCCAAATGTGTACATTTAATAATTTAAAGAATGCCAGTGCCTTACTTATAAAGTGGTAATACCATATACCCTCTCCAGAAAGATTCAGGTCCTTTTCAGCCCTCACATGTAACAGATCTAGTCTTATTTATTCCTTCAAAATAATTTCTCTCTGATACCACTACCCTAATTCAGGCCACAAGCAGCTAGGGTGGTCTTAAACTGCAAGTGTAATTGAATAGACCTTTATCTTTTCTTGGAGGGCGCTGCATGATTCTTTACCTTTTACTTGCCACTACTGTTGGATGCCCAGTATACAACAGTACTTGTCAGTAAGCATTAAATATTAGTTGAATAAGAAATGAGAACAGCCACCCTGATATTTCCTGGAGGAATGTTTGCATGTAGAATGAAAGCTGGTCTGTGAATATTTTGAGTTTTTGGAAGCAACATTTATTAGACAAGATTAGATACAAAATATTTGTTCTGTGTTTAGAGTTGCTATGACTGATGTGACTGAGATGGAATGAGAAATTCAGTCAACAAATAAATGTATGTTGTAAGGCACTCTGCTGAGCTTTAGGGCTACGGTGGGTAGTAAACAGGATGGGGTGCCAAAATTCAGACCTGCAGGAGGTAGGTAAGAGAGGTTAAGGGCAAAACAAGGACACATGATAGGTACTGGCAAGTTAAGAGTCCTGTTTCAGAGGTTATAATCTAATTAAAATACCATGAGAAATTACATTCGCCAAGCCCTAATACTGAATGAAATAGTGCATGCCTACTGGAGACAGTCTTGGAGAAAGATGTCTCATTCATTAGTTATATGACTGGGCAAATAATTTCTGCGCCTAGTTTTTTATGTCTAAAATTTATAATTGAATGATACCATCTCATGAAGTAGTTGAGAAGCTTACAATGAATCTACAAGAAATAAAGGTACTTAATAGAGTATCTGTCAGATAATAAGTGAACAGTAGCTGTTATTTCTGTTTGCCAAGTATGTGTTCATGGGAGTGCAAAGAGCTGAACACAGGTTTCTTATTTGATTTGTACTGGTAGAAGGTAATGGAAGTCCCAGCAACCACCATCATGATGCCTGCGTTAGCAACTACTAGAAAGATGCAAGATAACTGAAATCCTCGTGGCCCAGTAGTAAGAGTGGAAGTTGTGTTTCGTGTGAGTGTGGTCAAGTATTTACGGTCTATATCTTCCCAAAGTTCCATTCTAATAACTACAAAAATGTAAACCCACAAAGAATGAGAGAAGAGTTAATGGCAGATGAAAACAATACAGCTGTTGTAAGAAGGAAGACATGATCAACTGGCTTGGTTTTAGCTTTCTTTGTTCTGCTAAGCCCGTGCACAACAGGGAGCTAACAATATCAAGTAGATTGATTCTGCAAGACCCAGGAAGGTCCCAAGTTGGGGGCATTCATTTCTTCTAAGGGTGGGGGTAAGGTGGAACAAAAAAGTAGGGGCTATGGACTGGTGGATACCAAACACTGATGAGAGGAAGAGCACCATATTAAAATTCAAAACAAAATTAAATGGGCAGATCCCTAGTACTATACACCTGTGTGGCAGAGACTAACAGTGATCCCCTGTATTCCCTGATTTTTTCTTAGGATCCCCAACTTTCAGCTGGACACATGACTGCTCAAAATACACCTCCCTGTCTCCCTTGTAAATAAGTGTGGCCATATGATTAAACTCTACACAGTAGAATGGGCTGTTGCTAGTGCCCATAAAGGGAGAGACTGTCTTCTTCCTTCTCTTTGTCCTTCCTGCTAGCTGGGGAATGGGCATAATGACGAGTTCAAACAGGATTCTTGAACCATAAAGATTTAGAACCATTTGCTGAGAATTACAGAGCAACAAAATAGCCTGATTTCCTGACATGAACATTCAGCATTTTATTCCTGGACAACCTACAACTAGATTTCAGATGATAAATATTTTATTTCAGGTCTCCTGTTACATGCAGCTGAATGTAATCCCGAATGGGTTACTTAAAAATATAAAGAGAAATAGCAAAAGAAACAGCCAAAATAGACTAAAGGAGAAAATCCAAATAGATCAATCATCTTAGGGAAAAAATTCAAGTAGTAGTGTGGCAGTTATTAAGCTATTATCATTCAGCTTCAAACACCCTTTTGTCCTAGTCAACCCGACTAGGTGGTGTGAGAGGCTAAATGGGGAGCTGAGACTTCCATCCCCATCACTGGTAACAAGATCCCCCCACTCTTCTTGCTGGTATGGCATTTGAGGAGGCCAGGTGGGAAGTCATAACTTTCATCACTGTCCAGTGATAATGTGGATTGAGGCCATGACATAATAGGTAATGAAGCAATCCTACCCTCTTGGCCAGGGCGGTAGCAGGTGCTTAGTGGGGAGCCAGAACTCCCATCTTGGCCCAGCAGCAATGAGGAGCCCCTGGTGTTAGCAGAAGCCAAGAGGAAATCCTGGACTTCCATCCCAACCTTGCAGTAACGGACCAGTGCCCCCTCTTCCCATCAGGGTGGTGTCAGAAGAGCCCTGGTAAAATAGAATTTTTAAATAAGACCCAGAGTCTCATAACATACATGCCCAAAATGTCCAAGTTGCAATTAAAAAATCACCTGTCATACAACAGCCAAGAAAATCCTAAACTGAATGAGAAAAGGTAAACAGATGCCAAGATAACACAAATCCTGGAATTACTTAACAATGCTTTTAAAGTAGTCATAAAAATACTGCAGTAGGCAATTATGAACACATTTGAAACAAATGGAAAAGTAGGCAGTCTCAGCAAACAGGACACATGAGGAACCAGACAGAAATATAACTGAAGAATATAACGGGGGCGGGGGAACCTCAAGGACAGCAGAAAGGAGGAGACGGAGGAAAGAATTGGTACTCTTAAATAACGAGTTATCTGATTTGAATGGGGAAAATAGATGAAAAAAATAAGACCAGTGTCTGGGACCAGTAGAACTTTAGTAAAAGATCTAGTATTCATGTCCTTGGAATCCCAGAAAAGTGAAATAGGGTTGAAAAAGTATTCAAAGAAACACTGGCTGAAACTTCCCAAATTTGGCAAAATATGTAAATCTACAAATTCAAGGAGCATATATCCAAATAGAATAAACCCGAAGAAATGCACACCAAGACACATCAGTCCAACTTCTGAAAATTTAGCTGCCCATTGCCTGTTTTTATAAAGTTTTACTGGGATATAGTGGCACCCATTAATTTATATACTACTTATGGCTGTTTTCTCACTACAACAGCAAAACTGAGTATGGCCTGCAATGATTAAAATATTTATTATATATCCCTTTACAGAAAAACACTACTAACCCATAATTCAGTCTGACCCCTTTAGGTTGAGAAACTGTGGTGTGAACATGATGGTGGTGTCAACCAGGATGCCAAACATGTAACGAATATACACGTCCTCTTGTCAATGTGGTACAGTTAGATGAAAAGCGTTTTAAAACTTGTTCATAGAAAACTTAGAACATTTATAAGAAAAAAAAATACAGTGAACCTCCCTTGATTCATCGCCGAGTTTCAAATACTATCTCATGGTCAATTTTATTTGGTTTATATCCTCCCTCCCCTAACCCTGGAGTTTTCTGAAGCAAAACCAAAATAGCATAACTTTTTGAGAATTCTTTTCTGTGATTGTTGAAAGGGAGGCAATTCTTTCTTCTAGTGAGAAAATATAAGCCAGGGGCTGCAGGCAACCATTCTTGTCACCATCTGGAAACTTCTAGTGACTTCTCATGCAGAACAAAATCTAGTCTTTACAATAACCTACAAAGCCCTACTTGACCTGGCCCCTGGATGTCTCTAACCTCATCTAATACGCTTTCCAAACACCCATTCAGCTTCAACTGCACTGCTGTTCATTGAACATACTGAAGATACTTCTGCCTTAGGGGCCATTATTGCCTGCACTATCCTCCCTGAGTTATGTATTTGGATCTCTCCTTAAAGTCACTCATTCAACAAATATTTACTGAGCATCTTTCAATCTACCTGGCATTATTATAGGATCTTGGGTATGACACAGAGTGAACAAATTAAAACTCCTTATGTCACAGAACTTACCTTTCAGAAATATATAAACATGTTCCTATAGAGAAAAATAAAGCAGAGAAGGGGCATATGGATAGTGTTGACAAAAGTTCTGTCAATTTTAAGTAACATAGTCAAGGAAAGACCTACTGAAATGAATAAACACCTAAAGGAAAGTGAGATGTGTATATCTACAAAGACTGTGCTTAGTATGTTTGAGAAATAAGATCAGCAAGACCATAACAGTTACAGGAGAAAGTAGGTGGCAACGTGGTCAGAAAGATGGAGTGACATGGCAGATATACTACAAAGGTGATTATAAGGGCTTTGGTTAAACTGACATGGAAGCCTTCGGAGGATTTTGAGATGAGTGATGTGGTAGTGTTAACAGGCTCACTGTGGCTTGTCAATAGACTGAGGGTAGGTAGGATGGGTGACTGACTCCACTGATAATCTAAATTCTCTTATCTCTGCCTTTATCCACACCTTTTGTCATGTAGCCTTATAATACCTTCCTGTGCAGATTCTGGGGCCCAGTATGTGATTCCAATCAATGGGATGTTAGCAAATTGCCTGTGAACACTATTCTTGAGGCAGGATAAGCCTCAAAGCTTTTAACTGCCTCTTTTAAATCTAAGAAAATATAGGCTTTTTAAGGTTTCCATCGTCCAATTTAATGCATTTTCACTCAAACATGTAACCCCAATACACCTTTTGACTGTGAGCTTAGGCTTAGAATCAGTACAACTGAATATTACCATCTTTAAATGGCAAATTTTACGTAACTCAAAATTTAGGACTGATTAGTACATAATTTAAGGCTCAAAAAAAATTCAGAGAAATCCTTTACACAGGGAACCTTGATATAACTTTTGAGTGGGAATTAACCTTAAAATTAAAACACTGCATGGGACCAAAGGAACAAGCAGAATACCAAAGACACATGTAGCCTCTCTCTCCAAAACAAACAGCTTATGTAGAATTTAGGCCACTATACCAATTATTTCATATACAAACTAATTTATAACTCTTAGGTAAATATAATCATCTTCCTTAGTTTTACAAATACAGGCAAGCGCAGAGGTTTAGTGACATTCCAAAATCATGCAGCTAGTAAGGGCTAGATCTGAACCTAGGCAGTCTGGCTCCGGAATTGGGATCCTTATCTTGGCAACAAGGGAAGAATTTTTAGTTGGATCTACAAATATGCTTAACATCTCTCAGCCTTAATTTTATTTTTAAATTTCTAAAAAAAATACACAAACACAACAAACCCCTTTTCAACAAATGGATGGCAACTGGACACTTGTGCAAAAATATTCATCTAAGCAAGACCTTACATCCTTCACAAAAATTAAAATAGATTAGACTTAAATATAAAACACAAAACTATAGATTCCCAGAAGAGAAAACCTAGAAGACCCCGGGGGGTATGGTGATAACTTTATAATTACCATCACCAAAGGAATCATCCTTAAAAGAAATTATAAACTCCTGAAAAATTAACTTCTCTTCTGCAAAGACATCAAGAGTCTACAAGCCACAGACTGGGAGAAAATATTTTGCAAAAGAAACATTTGATGAAGTCTTAGAAATCAATACCTAACCTGATGAAACTGGAAACTCATATCCATACAAATCCTGCATACAAAGTTTTACAGAGCTATACTCATAACTGTCAAAACTCTGGAAGTTTGTTATTCATTATCCGTACTGAACTGAGATGTCCTTCAACATGTGAATACTGTGGCATCTCCAGACAACAGAATTTATTTAACACTAAAATTATAGTTATAAAAAGACATGGAGGAAACTCAAATGCACATTTAAGTGAAAGCCCATCTGCAAAGGCCATGTACTGTGTGATTCCAACTACAAGCATATTGAATAGAAAAATAAAGCAGAGAAGTAAATTTCATCAAACCTACCCTCTAGTGAGGAGTATTAATAATGAGAGGCAATGCATATAAGGGCCAGGACAGGAGGTGTTATCAGAAATGTTACCTTCTCAATTTTGTTATGAATGTAAAACTACAAAAAAATCTTTAAAAATAAAACTGTGTTGGCATCCTAGATAAAGCACAGATAAAACCATGGACAAAATTATAATTTCTTATAGTCACTTTATTCAGACTTTACTGTAAAGGATTCTGGAAGTTAGTCATTTTCAGTCCTGAAGGAACACAGAACCTTAAGCCATTTGCAGAAACTCATTCAGGGGAGACAAGGAGGCAGAATTAAATTTGAACGGGGAAAAAAGGGAGAACAAAACCCTCTTGACTAATCTCTAGTTCTTAGCAGCCTGTAATTTGGTTTCATTACATTTGGTTTAGAGAAGAAAGGCTCAAGTCCCAATGCTGCCAATTGCTAAAAAGGAAGAAACAAAGCTAAGCTTTCCCAAAGATTTAAGGAATTCTCCTATAAGAGAAACATGTCCACTCTTTAAAGTGAGAGAGAGAGAAATAAAAATAGTGCTAATAAATCAGAGATTCATAAAATTTCATTAACGCAAAGTTTATTCTGAATAAATCATTTTATACAGTAATCACTGAAAAAAGCTGTTCATTACTTAGCTATGTACTTATCAAATCATCTAAACAAAATAAACATGGCAATACAAAAATTTAAGAAATTTACAAAAGCTATACAAAATAACTTATTTAAAAAGACTGATACAGTCTATAAAATTTCTAGAGAACTGTACAATTACGTATCTACACAACTTTTTTTAGGGGATAAAAGAAAGGATGCTTTAAGGCTTCTTTGAGAGTAATCCTTTTAGCTGGATCATACTCCAACATTTTCTGAATGAGGTCAAACAGAAGCTCATGTTCAGCATCCTGAGAAAGCATAAATTCCTGAAAGGAAAAAGAAATACAATTAACAGCTTTTTTCTAACATGTATTTTAATTCTATTTCTCCACCATAAAAAGAAGGGAAACTCAAAGATCATTTAAGCAATGACCCAGGCTTACCTTCAGAGGTTTACAGCGCCTTGAAACATATCTGCCAGCAGAACTGTGTTCATCCCAGTCCAATCGATCATGATGGAAATATTTACGTTTCCTAAGAGTAAGTCAACATCCATCTATGTTTATAACATTAACTATGAAAATATAAATATCTAAACAAAAACACTGGTTTCAATCATTATGCTTTTAGAGATCAAAGAGTAATCCTTTTCTATAGATTTTAAGCTCTCTAAAATCCTAGAAATAAGGTATCTCAACAAGGTAATCAGTTAATTATGTGAAAAAGCATTAATTTGACTTCATTGTTTTAGTTCTAAGTGATACCAAGGACAGTACTTATTCTTAAATAAAACATACCTGGTTTTCTGTATCATGTGTTTTGGTAAAGGTCCAAGAATCCTTTCCATCATTGCTAAGTGCTCCTTACTATCATGAGTCTAAAATAAAGAAAACTTGTTAACTACCTTTATTTGCACATTGTGTTTTGTTCTCATCTAACAGAGCTGCTCCATTTCGAGTCCATATATATTAGAGAACATAAGCAAGGTGATCAATAAAAAACGCATATGTTTAGCAAGCTATAGCTGCTAAAACAAATTAAGGCTTACAGAACAAGATCACCAAAGAATTCCCCAAGTTTGTTTTTATACATGCACTTAAAAATGCATGTCTTAAATAAAATGATAAATTATGAAGGAAATACAAATGTCCAACAGCATCAGAAGTACATTTTTCTGTATTACTTATCTACGATTACAGTCTATAATGAGGGAAAAGATACCTTAATGTGTGTACTCGAATTAAAGTGTTCACATAAACAGGCATTTTTCTTGTGCAAAGACACTGAAAAACATTGTCACTTACTGGAAATACTGTAAACCCAAGGTAGTATTCAATAAGAATACATCCTATACTCCAGACATCACATGGTTGGGACCATCCTAAGGCTGCAAATCAGAGAAAACTGTTAGGGGAAAAAATCCTCAATATTTCTTAAAAATATTTTTAAAAATGTGTAATTTCATTTTTGAGCTGGAAAAGATACTAAAAGAATCACTTAAACTAAGATTAAACCTAACAACATAGTAGTATGTAAAGGTTCTGGAGACATCTGGTTTTAAGTACCAACTCTTGAGACTAGTGATTTGGGGGGGTTGGGGGGGAGGAATTTCTGATCCTCAATTTCCTAACCCGTAAAATGGGAGCCATCTATACCGTAAGAGGACTGGCTGGACAGACATTGAATGATGATGTTTTAAAACTCCACTATATATTTATTACAAATGTGCAAACTGAGTTCCAGAAAGGTTAAACCACCTTACTCAAAGTCCCAGAGCTGACTATTTGGAACAAATAAGAGATTAAAATCCTGAATGTTTTATTATACTAATTCCTTAAAGAGAATGTCCCACAAAAGACCTAGAACTGCAAGTAAATTTTAAAATCAGCTTCAGTAAAGGTTCCCACAGAACAATTTATACTTACCTAAAATAACTTCAGGTGCTCTATAATGCCTTGTAGATACTAATGTACTATGATGTTCATCATCATATGTTGCACTTCCAAAGTCTACAACTTTAATATCTGGATTTATTAAGGTACGTTCATCACGTTTCTGAAAACCATAAATGATGGGTAAGAAAGCATATTTAAAAAGGCATAAAATATTTAAAACTATGAAGTTAAAAAAAACATTGAAGACTTACCATTTTGGGATTATATGTCTCTGTGTAGTCAGACTGCACAAATAAGATGTTTTCAGGCTTTAAGTCTGTGTGAGTCAACTTATTACTGTGCAAAACTAAGATTGAAACAGAAAAAGTTGCTGTAATCTAAAAATCAAAACCCAAAAGCCCTACAAAAATCTCTCTGATGCCTTTTCCATAAGTCCAAAGAAGTGATCAACATTTAGTGTGCTAGAAAATCAGTAGGAACTGAAATCCAATACCCTTCTGAAAAAAATTAGTCTACTTAACAGTTGTTTAAAATTCAAGAATTATCTTTCTTATGAAGCTGAAATTTACCATTCTTTAATTAACCCACGGTTCTGGGTTAATACTTTTAGAAATCATAAAGGCTAAATCATAGTTTTCTACATGACATACTATTTACTGAAAGTAAATTGACCAACAACTCATCAACTCTACATCTTTGTCATACCTACTCTTGAATCAGGCTTCCAAGTCCTACTATGTTAGATTCCATTTTTTCCCTTAAAAATCCAATATGGTCTGTCATTAAATTTGTCACAATAAACAAGTATCTGGAAGATATGCCAAAATACTTACAATTCACCGACTTGCATATCTGATATGCCATCTTCCTGATATGATCCAGTCGAAATGGCAGAAAACCATTTTCCTTAATAAAGTCGTAAGTACTAAGTCCTAGGAGTTCAAACACAATGCAAATGTGACCATGATGCTCAAACCACTCCAACATCTGGACGCAGCAGCTATAAACACATAAAAAATAACTTAGTACAGCTTCTTACAATTAAAATCTACCTGAGGCCATTTCCTAAATTATGTTTTAATACTTACAATGTACTGTTGGGATCTGTTGTATTTAAGTGTTCCAGAACTTGTATTTCTGAACGAGCAGCTTCACAATATCTATCCACATTTTTAACTATTTTTACTGCTACGTGTCTACCTCCCCTGTTGAAAGAGAATAAATCCAAGTTAAAAAAAAAAAAAAAGATATTTGCATTTTTCTATCACTCTCTCCAAACTGTACTACTACTTAGATCCATATTTGTTTTCTTGAATTTATAGTCTAGAACTGTTTTGTCTGATTACATGTAAGTCTTCTCTTCTAACTGCAACTCAATGTAAGCAACTAGAACCTTTGGCCATAAGGTAGGATTGGTAATACAAATACATGTCGAATGACACACATTTCTTTAATCAGACCACCACTCAGGCCAATTAGGCAAACTGTTTTTGGTCCTTGAATTAAACTATGTATCAACAGCTCTAATTTAAGAATATTGGGATATTACCACCTCAATTTGCATTCCAACTAAGACTTAAATGTATACAAACAGTTTCTTTCTATAGTACCTGTCACTGGCAAGTAGTAGCTCATTTTCCTTTGGTCCTGGTTATCAGAAAAGCTGGAATGATGATAGGGGCACAGTAATAAGTGCTAGCTCTCAGAATCTTATCAACAGTAGGAAGCTTACCGTAACAAATCATTTAGAAAAGCTTTCCCACTCAGAAGGGGAAAAAAAAAAATTTAAGAGAATGAAAAAGGTAACAAAAAAATTTATGCTAAAGAAATTTTAATCAGGAGTTTGATGAGCATAATTAACATGTAACACCAACCTAGAAAAGTTCTCAGCTCTGACTGTGCTATCAGAATGAATTATGGGCACTTTTTAATCTAAAAATATTGGTTCGTAACTACGCTAAAGACTGCTTCAACAGATATGTGAGCAAAGATCTAAGAGTCCTAAAAGAAAACCAAGGCTGAGAACCACTGATCTTGAAGAAAGAAAAAAAAGATGGCCACAACTGTGCCCAGTGGGACAAAAGAATAATTTATGAAACAATAAAATCTGCTCTCAGCTTAAAATTGAAATTAGAGGCTGCACATACTACTAACTGCTACTGTTGAAAAATACATACAGCTAGTACCTTTGACTGGGAGTCTACTACAAAAAGATAAAGATATATCTATATAACTCATGGTCAGACTACATTCTAAAGCTGAGTAAGTATTCTATATGGTTGCCCACCCAAAGTGCAATCCCAGGATAGAAAACTTACGCTTTAAGATCAACGCACTCCACGACTTTTCCAAAAGCTCCTTCACCTAAAGTATCAACAATTTCATCTAAAAGAGAAAAATAAATCTCAGTCACAGCAAGAAATGAAAACATTTTACCTACCACAATAAATACTATAAATGCAGATAATTCTAGTTGATGCTACGAATTTCCTAGTCACTATTTTATTGGTCAACACTGTCAAAAAACATGTAACTATTTTTAGGTCTAATTTCATTCTTAAAAGCTAATTTTGTTAACTCGATTTATTAATTTGGAAGTTCTACGTAACAAACATTAAATTTCTAAAGAAAGCAAAAACACAATTCCCCCCACCACCAAAAGAAATGGAAAAAAACAAAGAAACAAACAAAAACAGAGAAAGAAAAAAAGATTTCCAAATCCCTGAAATCTTAATCTATATATATAGATTATGTTATCTGAAAAGTTAATAAGTGTTGAAAAATATTCTATACATCTTGCACTTAGTACGTCTCCACTCTGACAGATCAGGTGACCCTCCTCATCATCCTCTACACTCCTGGTTCTTTTCCTTCGGTGACTCTTCTGGAAACGTCAAGTGGGCGGCACCAAGATCATCCAGCCAATCAATATACCCGAGTGAATTCAGGGCAGAATACGAAATTCATTCAGCGGGGAGATATTCAGGCATTCAGATACACGCCAGGCCACAAACGGTTGGCAGGAGCAATTTCAAATTCAGTCCCCAGAAATTCACAGGGCACATAGTTTATGTTAACAGGAGAAAAACATGGCAAGGAACAGATTTTCAGATAAGATACTCAAAGTGGCAAGGCAACAAAACATAATACAATTGTTTTCTTAAAAAAAAATGCTTAGTTGTAGCATTCACTGAAACATATTTTAAGTTTCTAGTGTCCTAATTAAATGCTGCAAAACTGCAGGATGTAATATTTACTTGTCAAAGTAGACTGTGGCCAAATTAAGATTTCCTAACTCATCTAAGAAAACGAATATTAAAACAGTAAATAAAATTAAAACCCTAATTTTGGGAAGAAAAAAAAGATTTGGTATACAATAACACCATGGCATTTTAAATGTCATCTGAGCTGACCTTCAAATACATATTCCATAATGTTCTAATCTCTTAAGTGGTTTCCTTAGTGAAAAAAAGGATCAGAGAGCATGCTTTGCTATAACAAAAAGGAATACTTAATCCTTATATAAAAATAAAATGCCTATCTATTTTTGTGATCAGGTTTCAATTTATTAATTTATCAAAAACAAATCAAATTTCTTGAAGTACCATAAAAAAAAAAAACCTATCGGACTATCTGCAATCATTGCTATAAACCTACATTAAATCCCCTCCACCATATCACTGGAATGACATTTAGTTTCCAACTAATAACAAAATCTATTATATAACTAAATAGCTATTATATTTCAGGAATTTTCTATCCAATTCACAAACAATCTCCTGCAAATTAAAATTGAGATGACTTCATCTTAATCAGAACTTTCTCAAATGATTAAACAAATTTGTTTTCCTGTTCCACATGGGAAATAAAATTTCCAAAATGTTTTTAAAAGAGCTCATACCCCATGTGAATGCTGATGTGAAGTACTGTGGTGAATCCTGTGTTTGCTTTTATAACTACTTCTTCCACTTCTACCAGAGGACTTGCTACTATGGTTCTGATATCTGCTTTCATGGTCCCTGTGGCGATGTCCAGGTTCACACTCTTGATTGTAGTCGTTTCTGTACTCATCAATGTAGCGTCGACTATAATAATCTTTCTCATTTGTGGATCTGCTTTCCAAATAATGGCTATAAAAATAACAAAATTTTTTCCATCCTTTATGGTAATATCAAATATCCTCAAATTCTCAGTAAATCTCTTAACACAGTACTCTTAAGATTCTATTTTGCCCCACAACAAACCCACACAATTTTACCAACATTACAAGCTATCCTTGGAAACATAAAAAAGGAAAGGTAATCACAAGTACTTACTTTAAATACTAGTTTTAAGCATGAAAACGTATCCCCCCAGTTTTATCCAGATATAAGGGACATACAACATTGTAGTACTTTATACATATAAAATACCCTCCTTACCTGTCAGATGTTTTAGAGTGATTGTATTTGCAGCGTTTGTTCTCCCGGGCACTGCTATGTGATCTCTTCTTTCTTTTATGACTGCTACTGCTCCTCCACTTTGCACAGTCCCAGTCTTTTTCATCCCAATCAGGACAATAAGTTCTCTTTGAGTGTCTCATCTACATAAAAGACAAGTTGTTCCCACTTATACAGCATCTCACATGTCAACATTGAGCAGTTTAATAAAACTCTTCTTTGCGAATTCACTCTAGTAACATTTTCTTTTAAATCGAAGCTCAAGTCACTGTTACCCAATCTGAAATCGATAAACTCAAGATTGTGGTGTCTAAAAATGTGGAGTCTGAACATTTTTCATAGGCATTCTGTATTATCCTTGTCACGCTAGCATTTATTGAAGAGTATAGGAAAAGAAAAAACAAAGGGGGAAGGGAATCCCAATTTACCAATTTTGGTAAAATCATACCCCTTTCCTGACAGCAAAAATTTACTATGGGTCCACATATATAATTCTCTCCATCTAAACGATTATCAGTAGAAACTGGCCTTCAATTCACTTCAACCACAAAAGTTCTCAACAGAACCGTCATTAAGATTTCTGTTAAGAAGGCAAATCAATCAAATTAACAATACCTTTTATTATACACAAAAGTCAACAACGGCATTAGAAAACAAAACTACAAAATGTCTTTTGATTGAGTACTCCCCAGCACATAGTATGCACATAACAAAACCTAGCTCATTCTAAAAACCACCTTACAATTTGGGGGAGGAGGAGCCAACTTCTTTCTAATAATGTCTGAAACAAAAATCTCTACCTTGAAAATGACATTCCATACAAATGACTTTTCATCAACCATCATTCTTACCAGTACTACTAACTGCCCGGACTTCACCACGTCTTTGCAATCAAATCTCAATCAAAACGTTCCAATTGTTCCCCGGAGCCCGGGGGCGCAGACCCTCAAAGCGCTCCTTCAAATACTACGTTATTTCTCTTTCCTCGGGTTCCTCGACCTAGACACCACTGAGGGGGAAAAACATTCGCGATTCTCACTTCACTCTTTTAAGATTCAACCAGAGGTTAAGTGACACCGCCTTACACGAGGTCAATGTCTTTGTCTCTATTTGCTACCAACGCAATTCTCCCCTGCGCCGCAACGCGTGACTTACGCACATTCCAGAACCGAAGTAAACACCACCCCCAACCAGAAGCCTCGCCGCCCCGCCCGGCCGCCATCTTACAGCCCGGCCGAAGCGGCGGCCGCAGACAAGATGGCGCCCGAGCGCAGCCGTCCCACCCCCCGAGGGAGGCAGACGTTCCGGGTGCGCTCTTCCCCGGGCACATACTGTCACTGCCCTCCGCCAGCGTCTGGGGCGTCGAGGTTCAAATGGAAACTTGCGCCGACAGGCTCGGTAGAGCTGGGGAGACAAGGGGCCGCCTTTACGCAGCCTCGGGTGTCGGGGAAGGGTAAAAAGAGTGCAGAGAAATCCGGGCGGCCAAACATGGAAGGCGGGCATCACCAGGCGCTCTCGAGGCACAGAAAAAGGGCCCTGACACCTTGCCCACTTTTTCTTGCGGCTTACCGTCCTGGCCAGAGAGTCCAAGCCGAAGGAGATAAAGCTTGCAACGCGACCACGGAGAAGGGTCAGCTGCCTGCGTCGGGCTCCGACAACAAAATGGAGCTGACAGCTGCCGCGTCAGGACTCTTCTCGAAAACACTGGTGACGTTGCGAGCGCGTCTCCGCCTCCGGGCGGGGCGGCGCGTGCACGAGGGCTGGGGGTGAGGTGGCCTGCGGTGGCCGTCGAGTGCGCGTGCGCCGGGCCGCGAGCCCCCGCCGCCAAGGGTAAATAGAGGGTGTCTGTCGATGGCGCCTGTCTTGGCCAGAGTCTCCGTTCGGATTGTGAGAAAACACTGCAAGGACTGGGGTGAAGAGTCTCGTCCATGTTAATAAAAAATAGTATTTGTGAACGCTGGAAATAAGGAAAAGTAAGGGCAGCACGGTACAAAAATAGCCAGATGGAAACCACTAAATCAGTGCTTAAAAAAATGACACCGCTTGTATCAATTAGCCCCAATTTAGTAATTGTCTTGATTTCGGCTTTTGCTCGATTTTTCAGACCTATTTTAAACTGGTTAAGTCTGTAGTGGCTGAGACCCACGCACACGGAAATTGCAATGGAAAGATTTTTCCAAGGTTTTAAAAGTGGAAGAACTGAGTGGGCAAGAGCCTCGTGACAGGAAGTGGGGACACTTAAGAATTAAGCAACATTTCGGCCTTAGGGAGGCCTCTGCAGTTAATATTAAGGCCAAGTGAGCTTAAAAGAAGAAAATGAAAGGCCGTGAAGAAAAGACTATAGAGTATCAAGAAATCTGTACTACAAAAATCAACTGCAATTTGATAGACAAAGTGCCGGTTCTGACCTCCGCACACCGTCCTCCATTTTTCACTTGAAAAAAATTTTCACTCATTCCAAAGTTGGTGGAAAACAAAATTATCAGACGTGTTATGATAAGGATGTTTACTGGTTATAATTGCACAGGAGAGCAACTTAGATAGCCAGCCTTATACAGATGCACAATTATTGTAGGGTAAAGTGATGAATACACATTCCCAAAATTCCTATGGTGGTTTGCATCTTTCTTAATGGATTTGAAAGTGCTTTAAAACCCTTAATACTTATATCTTTATCTCGGAGCCAGGATACATTGGTAAATATTTCACAGAGGGAACAATTAACTTGTGAAACTTATACCTGTTCAGTTACTACTGTATATTTAGCAGCACATTTAAATGTTAGGCAAACCCAGGGAATCCATCTTTGGAGGATAATAGCTAATCATAGTGGGCTAGTCATTGTGCAAGCACCGTATTTATGTTCTCATTAATCCTAACAATAGTCTACAAGATGGGCTTCAACTATATTGTTACAGGTAAAAGCTGAGTGAATGACTTTGTGCGAAGAGCAATTTAGTATATTTTAAATTCTTTAGAACTCATCAGCAAAATTACAGGGTGAAAGACATTGAAAAAAATCTTATACATACTACCAAAATTGCTTTCCAAATGGTTAAATTTAGCAAAGCTGAAATCCAGTCAGTTGGGAACCTGAGATATACCATTTATGAAATTAACTGTGTTCTTTAGTGCACACAACCCGCCACTACCTCTGTGACTATTTGTAAGTAGGGCCTTTACAGAGGTTAATTAAGGTTAAATGAGGTCATTAAGGGCCCTAATCCAAAGACTGCTTGCTGTTCGTGTTTGAAAGAGATGAGGACACAAGCACAGAGAGGGAAAAGACCACAGATGATTATCTACAAGACAGGCTTCAGCATAAACAACCCTGGCCACACCTTATCTCCCAACTTCTAGTCTCTATAACTGAAAAAAAAATTTTAAGCCACCCAGTCTTTGGTGGCAGCACAAATATAGAGCGTAACATCAAAAAATGTTATTTCAGTGGAAACTGAACTTGTAATTCAATTTTCTAACGTGAAGTTAAACATTTCCTTTTTTCAAGGCTTGACCATTCATACCTCATTTTTGAATGTACAGTTCTTTTGCGCTTTTAATTACAAAAAAGTTTATTTTCATGTAGTTAAACTTGTTCCATTTTCACCTTTGTCATGCTTGTAAACAGAAATTCCTTCTTCAGAGGAATTCATTGAACTGTATTGTTTTTCCTGTTTTTTTTTTAAAAACAACATATCCATCCAGAATTTTGGTAGATCATGTGAGGTAAAATTCTTTTGCTATTTTTCTCCATGTCATTTACCAGTTACCTGGGTAACTAATGATTTTAGATACTTCTTTAATTAAACTCATATGTATATACCACTGTTTACACTCTTGTTCTAACATTCTAGCCTTATCCCTCACACTATCAGTTTTAAAACTTGCAGCTTTATAAAGATTGGGGCTAATTTATTTTTCATTGTGATTTATTTTTAATTTCCATTAATTATTTTTCTAGATTTACTTTAGAAGTATTATATTGAATTTCCATCACTACCACTACCACCACCATTGGTACAAATGAAATTAAAAAGAATGGTCAGTTTTCTTTTCAATTCACTAGTGAAACAATAATTAACCTATGCACTTTGCTAAACTGGTTAAAAGTTGAGTCCTATGTATAATAATTTATTTACATGTCTGTTAGCTGCTTAGACTGTGCAGTGTCCTATGTACCTTTGTATCCAAGCCTGGAAGCTCAATAAGTTAATTACTAACAGAACTCAAGTATTTTGATGATAGTACAATTCTAGAGTAGAAAAGGGTGTATCAGACATGGTTTGATTGTGCTATTCCTTAAGCTCATCCAGCTCCCTTTGAAACCATGATTATTTGGCAATTTGATAGTTTAGATCAAGGGTTGGAAAATTTTTGCTTCAAGGGCCAGATAATATTTTAGGTTTATAAGCCATTTGGTTTCTGTCACAACCAATCAATATTGCTGCTGTAGCATAAAGAAGCCAGAGACAATAAATAAATGGGAATGGCTGAGATACAAGAAGAAATTATTTACAAAAACAGTTCGCAACCCCAAGGGTTGTATTTTGCCAATCTCTGGTCTAGAGGGGAAACCATATTGCTCTCTTTTTAGAGAGAATTTGGGTTGATTAGCACTATTCTAGTCTTCTTAGTTTACACTCACTGCCAATTAATATATGGAACAGAACATCAACCACTCAACTGCTAATGTGATTAGTGTGAACCAGTCAACTCAGTGTGAGTGGACAGAAATCAACATTCTGGATCTTGATCCTCATGGTGTCTTACGACAGGCCCAAGGTAGGCAGCTAGTATACCTCCCTATCTATGAGATCCTATGGCTTTAACTGAGCTGACTTTATAAGAATGAGCTCTAAGAACCAAAAAGTGGCCATATTGGCACCAGTTTAAAAAAGGACAGAGCTTAGAATAAAAATTGAGGGAATGCCAGTCAGTGCAAAAACATCCTGGCAATCAATAGAAGCCTCGTAAGAGTAATGACAAAAAATTCAATGACATGTTTGGAGAGAAAAGATACCAGGTATAAGAAGTGGCAAAACAAACTCTAGCCAAAAAGAGGCTTTAATATTAGAAACCTAAATGATTAAATTAAAAGGTTGCAACAAAATGTGATGACATTAGTATAACTGGCACCTCAATTTAGTGTAAGGTATAGATGGTAACAAGAGGACAGCTACAAGCAAACTCCTAAACTGTAGAATCAAAACATTTAGATCAGCCATCTACAAAAGTGATACAAACCAGAAAACGTTTGTTTTCGGAACACCCAAAATCTAATCAAGGTGATCTAGGCAGTGAGTGGAATATAGTTCTTGAAGAAATCAATGGTAGAGTCTGATGGCCTGATTAGGTAAAAGCTCTCTCTCTAGTGGAGATAAACGTTATGAGACTAGCTTCCATTTACTTACTATACAACACTTGTTACACACCAGAAGCTTTACACACATTATTTCTTTTAATCCTCACAAAATAGATAAGAAAACTAAAGCTTGGAAATGTTAACTTGCCTAAAGTTACTAGTAGAAGACAGTGCTGTGATTCAAACAGACCAGGACTCTACAACTGGTGTTCTAACCAACTAGTTGCATTTTTCAAATGGATCATCTGTAAAAATCTATCCTGCAGTATTTTAAAAGATACACTTTACATCCTGAGAAAAAAGAATGAGGCTGGAGGCATCACTTTGCCTGACTTCAAATTATACTACAAACTGACAATCAAAATGGCACAGTATTGGCATAGAAATAGACACACGGACCAGTGGAACAGAATTGAGAGTCCAGAAGTAAACTCACATTTATATAGGCAAATAATTTTCAACAAAAAAAACCCCAAAAACATACAGTGGAGAAAGGAAACTCTCATATAAATGGTACTGGGAAAACTGGAAAGCCACCTGCAAAAGAATGAAACTAGACTATTGTCTATCACCACACACCAAAATTAACTCAAAATAGATTATGGACCTGAATGTAAGACCTGAAACAATAAAATGCATAGAAGAAAACATAGGAACTAAACTCAAGGACCTTGGACTTAAAGAGGATTTTATAAATTTGACCTCAAAGGCAAGGGAAGTAAAAGCAAAAATAAATGAATGGGACTATATCAAATTAAAAAGCTTCTGCTTAGCAAAAGAAACCGTCAACAAGGTAAAGAGACAACCATCCGAATGGGAAAATATATTAGCAAGCAAAGCCTCCGATAAGGGCCTAATATCCCAAATATACAAACAACTCATACAATTCAATAACAACAAAAAAACAATCAAAAACTGGGCAGAGGACCTGAACAGACACTTCTCCCTAGAGGATATACAAATGGCCAAGAAATACATGAAAAGATGCTCAACATTACTAGCTATTAGGGAAAAGCAAATCAAAACCACAGTGAGATACCATCTCATACCTGTTAGAATCACTATAATCAACAGGACAAGTAATAACAAGTGTTGGAGAGAACATGGAGAAAAAGGGACCCTCATACATGCTGGTAGGATTGCAAATTGGTATGGCCACTGTGAGAAACAGTATGGCGGTTCCTCAAAAAACTAAGAATTGATCTACCATATGATCCAGCAATCCCTCTGCTGAGTATTTACCCCAAAGACTTGAAAACTCCTATCCGAAAAGATATTTGCACACCAATATTCATAGCAGCATTATTCACGGTGGCCAGGACATGGAAGCAACCAAAGTGTCCTACGATAGAAGATTAGATGAAGAAGCTGTGGTACATATATACAATGGAATATTACTCAGCCATAAGAAGAGATGAAATGCTGCCATTTGCAACAACATGGATGGACCTCGAGATAATCATGCTAAGAAAAATAAGCCAGACAGAAAAAGTTGAAAACCACATGATATCACTTATATGTGGAATATAAACCTAAAAACAAATGAACAGGACAAACAGGGACTCATGGACATGGACAATAGACTAGTGGTTACCAGAGGGTAGAGAGGAGGGGGAGTGTGGAGGTAGAAGGGGTAAAAAGGGTCAAATATGTGGTGACAGAAAGAAATCTAACAATGGAAGATGAACTGTTAAAATGTACACCTGAAACTTACTGGATTTTGTTAACCAATGTCACCCTAAAAAAATTAATTAATAATAAAAAAGAAGATACGCTTTAAAAAACATTCCAGGGGCAAATCAGTTGGGAAATTCAGTGTTTATTGTACCCTAGGACTTCTCTGAGCCTTTATTATAAATCTAAAGACTAGAGAAAATAGCAAATGGATTGGCTGGTCTTTCTAGGCCATCTCTTTGTCCTTTCTCTTTCTAACTGCACAAAGTGAATAGTTAATGGAAAATAATAATTCCACGATGTGGACTATGGTAGACATATATAATTAGAATGCTCAAAATTGCCTGATTTAAGGCTCAGCATTTATTATTTTATTTTATTTTTTAGGCGAGGCAACTCTTGGTTGACCTCACAGATTGCAAGGACCTTGTCAGCTTACAATCCCTTATTTTTAAATTTTTTTTACGCCTACAGCACCTGGTCTTCCTAAGTGGTCTCCCATCCAAGTACTAACCAGGGCCAACCCTCCTTAGCTTCTGAGATAAGACGGGATCGGGTTTGTTCAGGATAGCATGGCCGTAGAAGAGGCTCGGCATTTAAAAATAAATGTTTATATGTAACAACAACAACAACAAAAAGGATCTAAAAAAAAAATACATTGGCTAATAGTTATAACTATTAGTTTTAAGTAAATAACTAATAGTTATAAGTAAAGAATATGCTCTAAGGATGGAGTAAAAGCTGTTTGGATCCCCTTGGTACCACCAACTCATATATCTTAGCTGTAAACAAGCAGGATGATGCAATTTCTGACATAATTAAAACTGGTTAAACCACAATAGGTGTGTCCCTTAAATTTTGCCAAGTATTTTTCCACATCAATTATAGCTACTGAGCAAACGGGTTGGCATGAATAGTTATGTCCTTAATGTGTACATCATTAAGAGGTCGATATGTCTTCTCATTTACTGGTAACTTCTCCAATTCGTCTAGAGTCTCCAGACCATCTATCACTCTGAAAGGGAAATGGTATAATTTATAAAAATTTCTCAGATTGAAACACAATATCCAAATACCTATAGCAATTACAGTATCTTTAAGAGAAAAGGACCATTCTCATAGTTCTTTGAATTTCCTAGTTGAATGTACAATATTGATCTGATTTTCTACCATAGATATGGGCCAAAGTTCAGAAACAAAAATTCATTTTTATATTTTTACACAACAATAGCAATGTGTAGGAATATTCTACCACAGTATCTAAACATTGTATTCTGCCACATTTATACAGCATAGCTACAAATGGAGCTAATATTACCAGTCATAAGATTTTCTTCACTATAGGAAATACCCAGAGAAAGTAAATAAGAATGACACTATTATTATCAATACTACCCTACACTGGAGGACCTTAAGTGAATGGCCACTTAGCACTTTATTGTTTAAATATGGTGTTTTTAATTTTTGCTTCTGGACAACAAAAAGCAATAATAATAAAAATAGAAAAAAGAGTTGAACAGTTAAGCATAATTCCTTACACCATGCTCACTTCATGTTTCCACTAAGAAAAAAAAAATGTTGAGAGCTATCCTTTACATATATTCTGGAAAGTTAGTCTAAAACAAGTTGCTAAGTAAAGGTAGATTTTTAGATTATACCTCCTAGTCCAACTCAAAAACAGTTTCTAAGATTTATAGTAAGTACTTTTTTAAAAATAATGTTAGCTGATAGTTTAAGTAAAGAATATACTCTATGGATGGAGTAAAAGCTGTTTGGACCCCCTTGGTACCACCAACTCATACATCTTAGCTGTAAACAAGCAGGATGATGCAATCTCTGACATAATTAAAACTGGTTAAACCACAATAGGTGTGTCCCTCAAATTTTGCCAAGTATTTTTCCACATTTATTATAGCTACTGAGCAAATTTTATGTTTTATTTTGCAATTCAACTAAAATGCTACTATAAACAAAACCTTTTGATTTTATTCTCAAACGTATGACAATTAAGGCCTTTAAACTGTAAATGTTGAAGACTTTACCACCTCTGGGTCTGTAAGAGAAAGAGAGGATATAGAAAACAGATCTCGGGCAAAAAAAAAAAAAAAAAAAAGGCATGCAGAACTGAGGCAAGTTAATTTTAGTCAAGTATCTGGAACACAGCCCCTTTGAGAACTAGTGGAAATCTATGTATCATCTTCCCAGAAAAACAGAATTTCAAGAAGTTAATGGACCTAAAGTTAAGAATTTAAAAACTCTAGTTTTGTCACAAACCCAGTAAAACAAGTCCTGGTAATTACTGATAAAAATTCTGAATGGTGGGTTAAGGGAGAAAATAAAAGCAAGGGAATCTGGATTATCCACATACATACAAAGAATACTAGAGGCTGTAATATTTCACTAATTTCATGAATTATTAATTAAATTAGATATGTATATGGAATGAAAAAGCAAGTTGTAGTTTTCTATTTTTAATTAGCCTAATTTGATATCCAAACTATTAAATAAAACAAACTGTAGAACCATGCATTAGTTTATTAAGCATAGTAAATATTTGTAGAATACAAATTGTAATGAATGTTCTAGCAGAGACTGCTAAATACCTCCCTAGCATTCAGTCTCCCCTTCTTCTTTCTCAAAGAAACCTAATTTCATTGAGAGTGGTAATGTGTCTGGCTGAAAAACATTTCCTACCTTCCCTTGAATGTAAGGGGAGGCAACATTGCAAAGTTCTAAGTGTTCCATGAAAACTCTTTAAAAAGGAGTAGGTTCAGCTGGCAGGTACTTTTTGCCCTTCCTCCTCTGTTCTGCCTGGAACACAGATGTTCTGACTGAAGCTGTGCTGCCCATGTTATGACCATTTGGTGAGATTAAAGACAGAAGCTAAAAATGGCTGAGAAGAAAGACAGAGGTGACTAGAACATTGGTGACATGATGACACCACCATCCCAGTCCGTCTTGTTTAAGCCACTGTTTTTCATGTCTGTCAGTTGCTGCAAAATGCTATTCCTAATGAAAACAGATACATTACTATTAATTTGTAAAATGACCCTAAAAAAAAGTACTAGCAGCCCCCTTTTGCAAAATAAGGAAACCACAGCTCAGAGAGGTTATAACTTCCTAAGGTCACAGGACTGGTAAGTGGCAGACTTAAATTCTGGATATGTTTAGCTCTCATACAGCTCTTTTTGATTTTTTTTTTCATACTGCTTTCAATATTAGTTATGCTATTATCACAGCCACTCATATGTATCCCTTGCATTTAAATTCCAAAAAGAAAACCATAACCATAATACTTACTTTCCAAATACTGTATATTTCATATCCAAATGTGGCTGCTTGCCATAGGTGATGAAAAACTGAGATCCATTGGTGTTTGGGCCATTATTAGCCATAGACACAACACCTCTTACACTGTGCTGAAAAAGACAGATCAAAATATTAATTTAACTGTTTTTATATAAATATTCCAAATGTAGAACTGAAACAACACATGTACTCTTTAACTTCCCAATATTTAAGGGACCAAGAAAACATTTAATTGGCTGCTATTTGGGCTAACCAAAATGTTCGGTTTCTGTATTATCTGTATCTCTGAAAACTTATGTGTAAATTATTTATATATCAAATCATATCCCCCCATTCATTTCACTTTCACTTTGGAGAAGTACAGTAATACAACTGTATAAGAGAAATAATCCTTACATTTATATTAAGGAACTGTGCTGGCATGAAATGATCAGGTAGACAACAAAACCAAAATCCCCATAATCTCTTCACATATACACTGGACTCTGGCTAGTTTCTTTATCTGTAAAACAAGGGAGGTTGGACTAGTTCAGGGTTTTTTCATACTTTAAATGCTCACAAGGGTCAGCAGATAATAAATTGGTGACTGGGCAGAATGTAAACATTAGGGAGTGGTGGAGTCTGGCCAAAGGAATAGTATATCCCTTGCCTAAGCATTAAATTTTTTTTTAATCAATGCCATAGAGAATCCATCTGTGGGTCATCCACCCATGGGCAGTCAGTTCATTACCCCAGAACTAGATGATGTAAGGAAGGTCTCATCTAGCTCTAATGTTCATAACACTATTTGCTATATAGGGACTGTGTACAGGAATTAAAAGGACTTTACTTATAAGACTGAAGACATGACAGAACCATGTTATAGGGCAGTACCCCAGTATAAAATACACTATAAATAACTCAAACAATTACTCTAGCTATTAATCAGGGGACACTAATAAGACCAGCAATAGAGATGCATACTCTCCAATTAATTTCATTTTCACTCTGGAGAAGCACAGACACACTTTTACCAACACCAATGTATAATAAATGCAGCTACATCAAGATATTAATGCTTTATTGTCTCCCAAAAAAGGCTACCAATCAAATGTAATATTTGATACATACCCAAGGATGTATGTATCACCTGTAACTTAAGTACCTATTAACCTATTTCTAAGCTTTAAGAATTAAAATTTACCAAACTGTTGCATATGTCTATGTACTCCTCTCATCTATTACCTTAGCTTCTCCAAGAAGTAACCACTATTCTAGTATCTTTATCACACCTAAACAATATATAGTTGAATGGGTCTTGAACAAGGAAGGGTTTGATTGGTGTGGGTCTACTTATAGGCATATTTTTTTAAATCTGCGTTTGGGAGTCTGCAGATGTGGACAGCTGACTGTATGCACTGATCTATGCCATTTTATATAGGAGACTTGAGCATCTGTGGATTTTGGTATCTACATGTGTGTGTGGGCAGGGGGGAGGTATTGTGGAAGCAATCCTCCGTGGAAACAGAGGGAACACTGAAGTTTTGGGGAAGTCAAAAGTTATACACAGATTTCTGACTGCATGGGGGTAAACGCCTTTAACCTCCATGTTGTTCAATGGTCAACTGTATTGTTTCCTTCACTTGTTTCTGAACTCTATAAAATACTATCATACGTTTGTAGTCTTCTGGGCAATGCTTTCTTCTCTATGTTTCTAAGATTCATACATGTATAGGTAACTGTAGTTCTGATTTTTTTACTGCTGTGTAATATTCCTCTACTGAATATATTACAATTTGTCCATTCTATGATCGATAGACATTTGGGTTGTTTTTAGCCTTTTGCTATTAAAATAATACTGTAGGAGTACTCTTGTACAGGTCTCCTGATGCACATTTACAAGAGTTTCTTTAAGAAACCCTTAGGGATGGAATTCTTAGGTCAGAGTATGTGAATATTCAATACACATCCTCGATTCTGGTATATAAGATAATGGTTCTTAACCTTGGCTGTGTAGGAATCACCAGGGAACCTTAAAATATAATCAAGATCCTAATAGTCCTCCTGATTGTTTTTCTCTATATTTGGGAAGTGGGGATAAGGACCTAATTTTTTATACTTTTAGAACTTCCACTGGTGAGTCTGTAACAAGCAAGGTAAAAACCACTGTATAGGATGACAAATTAGAGTTATGAAAGCTGTCATTAGTTAATGCCTAAAACGTTGTTTTGTTTCTAATTCAGGAAAAAGATGACTTTAAAAACAATTTAGCATCTCCCTACCCCAACTCCTATTAACAAAGTAGTATTTCTTTATGATAGAAAAGTAAAAAGAAGATAAAATAAATGACACCTAGTCCTACCATCCAGAGATAAACACTGCATTGAATTTTTTTTTTCACAAAATTTCCTGGGTATATTTTAATGTAATAAAATACAACATACTAAATTATGTGTTCTGGTTGAGGAGAATTTATCTTTTTTTCTAATTATAAAGTCATTCTATGCAGATACAAAGTTAAAGGACCACACGATAAACTGTTAACTAATGTCACCACTGGGAACTGGAACTGATTTATTTAAAAAATAGGCATGAATTATTTTTTTAATTTTAGGAAAAGAAAATTCTTAAAAGAGTTTTAGAAATACAGAAAAAACACAGAAAAAAATCCCTAATTTTACCCTGCTGAACATTTACTTACATGTACTTCCTGTTAACTCTGCTGAGATCTACCACAGGTATTAAGTAAAGTTAATACCGAAGAAGATGAGAAAAGTTGGAGACTGATAATGGCAATACTGCAACTACTGGGAGGTCTGATAGTCTTTCATCCCTACTCTCGAAAAAGGCCAATGATTCATGTCATTCATCATGAATCTTAGAGTGAGACATTAACCCCCTTTGGTACATTAGTGATTAAACATTGCATGCTGGACACAAAGATGAGCTCACTTAATACCAAGATCCATGTGATGGTGAGATTCCAGTATATATCTTAGGCTAGAGCTGCCATTTATATTCTCTCCTTGATATCATTTATCAAGTGTGCAAAAACTACAAAAAAAAGTACAAATATTTGCTTACCAATAATGTTAACTTGTATAACTACAACATACGTATCAAAGTTTCCAATTGTAAATAAGGCATGAGAAAATAGATTTTCAAGCACTGGGGACATACCTTAAGATATTCACTGTATTCATCCTCAAATTTCTTGCTCCAGATACTGTTACCTCCTCTTCCGGTACCTATATTACAAGAGAGACAAAAGAATGATCTAATTAAACTTGAGAAAGGGTTTATTTTCTAAAACATAAGTACTAGTTTAAAATATAACTCTTTAAACACAAATAAAATTTGATATGTATTCCCTTACTTTCTAAAATTTCACTTCACAGACCAGAAAAATAAAGTATCTCTAGAAAAAACAAAAACCCCCCTTATCAGTATTATTCACATTTTAGGACTAGGTGCTAATAGCTTCAGCTTAAAATTGTTTGCTATTATAAGGTAGCCCAATTATAAAAACTCCACATGCTTTTATTTTTCTAATCTTTGTCTACCCCCTTATTCAAACTTTATATACCCAATTCCCCAGATGTTAATGGAATAACTTACCTGTGGGATCTCCTGTTTGAACCATAAAACCCTTGATATTTCTATGAAATATACAGCCATTGTAGTAATTACTGGCACAAAGAGCCAAGAAATTCTGAAGAGAATAAAAATAATGATTGAGAAAATATGTAAAGAAACACATTTAAGATAAATAACTAATTATATTTACTGAAAATACAATAATAGCATAGTTAAACTAGATCTTTTAGGCATTACTTTGGATAATGTCACTTCCCTGCCTAAAATACTTTAATGGCTTTTTTTTAGTTCTTGGAATAAAATACAAAATCCCCAGCAGAGCCTAATATGCCCTGCATGACCTGACCTACCGCCACATCTCATATAATAACCCCTTCCCTGTTGCTTACTACGTTAACCCTATCAGCCTTCTGAACATTCACCCAAAAGAGACAGGCTTTCCCACTGCTATCTCTATAACTGGAATATTCTTTCTTTTTTTTATATCTTTCCATGAAGATGCCTTTATTACCTTTCACACTCAGTTTAAACTAAGTATCACTGTCTTAGCTAGGCCTGCTTAACCTTCTTTTAAATAATTCCCTTCCCATTATTTTTAGAATTACTTTTTTTTTTTGAATGACCACTCCCCCCTCCCTGCCCCCACATCAAGCTCCGGACTATTTTCCTACATAGAATATTAGCTCCATGAGGGCAAGGAATGTTTCTAGTTCATCACTGTATTCCCTTACACTGTCGAGATAGCATTTCATAAATAATTTTTGAATGAATATATATAGCTGACTCTTCTTCCCTCTATCCTTGTCATTTAAATAAATGAAATAATGTAAGGAACAGTTTTCTTATCTGACATCTAATGATTTTTATGTTTCCTGAGGAAAATGATCCAAGAGAAAAAGATACCAACCACTCTATGGTTAGAGAAAAATTATCTACACTTTCTTTGATCTACCTTTGATATTGGGAAAGGTAAGTGGAAATTAGGGCTGAAATTATGATGGTTGGTTTTTCCCAACAATGGTTTTATAGAAAAAGTTTTCTTTTTCTCTTTTTTTTGGGGGGGTGGGGGGGTGGTTGTTAGTTTTCTTTTAATCATTCAGTTTCGAAATGGTTATCTCTTGCATTAATTTATTTTTTATTTGTACATAATGGTACTCACTTCACATGCTTTGGGTGTCCTCTCACAGAAGACTTCTATTTTAATATCACCTACGTCTGTATGCAGTGTCACTGACTAAAAAGAATATGAAAACAAATGAGATTTCTTCAGGTAACTGTATGCACTGTATGATTTCCCTAACCAAATATTAAATATGACAACCTAAATAAAAACAGAATGAAATGCTGTTTTAGAGATGACCTGTCCACAAAGCAGCTCTGAGAGATAAGTTATAGTTCTTTAAAATTTACTTCAGTAGTAAAAGACAACTCCAGAAGATAAATATAAAGTTTAGGGTAAAATAGTATCTATGCTAAAAATTAGGGAGTAAATATTGTGATATAATTATTTTTAGTTTGAATTTTTCATCAATAAAAAAATTGCAATGTTTGTATTATTGATTTAAATGGCATGCACCATCATTAATATTTACTGAAAAATAATAAGAAAATGACTTTCAAAACAGTTTCCACCATTTCCCTTATATAACTGTGAGACAGGTTTAAAAAACATTTCCTTTCTCAACTAAAGACAAGACGTAAAAAGTGTCAGTGTTTCTAGATTTTAAATGTGGAGAGGTAACCATAATACTCTTTATGGTAGCTTTTTGTTTTATCTATTGTTTTGGTAGCTCAAATACTCCTTTTGTTAACCCATGCCAGTAAGAAGGAAAACTATTCTGGGGCTTCTTTTTCATATATCTTCTTAAAATCATATTTAACGGTCAACAAGTATGGCCAGATTGAAGATGGCGAATAGGAGTGTGTGTGTGTCTGTTGGGGAGCACCGGGTGGGGTGAGGGTGGGGCAGTAAATTATTCTCATTGCTTTTCATCTACTTCAAGCTCTAGCTGCCCACCTTAGATACAGAGCAAAAGGTTCCAATTAAAATGATCTCACCTGGCTATACCCTTCTGCTCCTCCTACTCACTCTTCCCATCTCTATATCCTGTAATCTGTTTTTCCATAAAAGGTAAATTCTGTGTTTTAAATGAAAACATAATTTAAAAGTAATTTTGCTTAGTTCTGGTTTTATTTAGAATCCTGTTACGCTGTATGCTTCTACAACGTCTCATTTCTCTGTCTTGCTATTGGAATTTCCATGGAGTTTTTATTTCCCTCAACTGAATTTCTAAAAATTACTTATAATGAAAGATATTCATGAGATTTCCATAAAACTTACCATTTTTCCTTTACTTAATTTCTCAGTCTTATCCAGAGAAGTTCGAAAACGAAATCTCTATTTCCTAAAGAAAAAAGAATTAAGTTCATTTTTCTTCTTTACCTCACACATGCTCATGTTTACTGCACATTTAAAAGAAAGTCTCAGAAAGCATCTTCCAAATAATAAAAACCCGGTTATGTAAGTGATGAGGAGTTCTTACCGGACTTAAGTCCCTAAACCTCCTACTTCCTCAGCTCGCTCTTCTTCAAAAGCCTCCTTGCAAGTCCTCCGACAAGCCCGGTGCATTCAAGCCTTGGGGTTTACGTACTGGCTGATCTCTTCGCCTGGAACGCTCACACTCCGACATCTCTTTGGCTATTTTGCTCACCTCCAGGTCTGCACGCAACTCAGGTCTCACTGACCTGATAACTCTATTTTTAAAAGCCTTAACTCTAGTACCTGCCCTATTTCCTTTTTCTCATAGCATTTATCATTAATATGACATATACTTTATTATTAACGTTTGTGTTTTCAACATCCTTCCTGCCCAGAACGCTCATAGAAGGTACCCAAGACTAAAACAGCGCTCTGCAAGCATTTGAATAAGTGAAGGAGACAATGAGCGCGTTACCCCTTACTTAACCACTTCGATTAGCACAGTTGGTAAACAGAAAAGATGGAGTTGCAGAAGCCCCCCACAGATCTGTAAATCAGAAATTGGTTTCTTCAGGTAACCGGAAGTCGAGCGCGGGACCCATTAGAAAGAACGCCCCTCACGGGCTCGCCTCCCGCGTCCATCTCAAACCAAAAAAACTAGAACTAGGGAGACAAGATAAGTCATCCTCACCTGGAACACTTTTGACAGTGAAAAAAAGCTCTTTTAATAGTTACGCTAGGACAAGACGCCTAGCCCGGAATTATTTTGAACAACCTCTAGAAGTGCCTTGGATTCAGAGGTAAAATAGGAAGGTCCACTTCCGCCTGCCTCTTTTGTCCCGCCCATTTCCGCTACGCCCCGAGGTCTCGCGCGGGACCGGAAGTGACGCAGAAGAGTGTTTCTTGGGACTGGTAAGTTTTGGGCGGTGTAAATCCCGGCGGGCCTAGCTAAAAATTTCGGTGCAGGCTGTGGTTCGTGCGTGCTGTGACTGTTATCCGGGTGTTGCAGCGACAGGAGGCAGAAGAGATAAGGGCAGAAAACTAGCTTGCAGCACGAAAGCATAGGGCACTAGTGGGGCAGGGTTCCTGACTCAAGGACTTGCCGGTGGTGCTACTTGTGCTTATCATTGTCCTGGAAAAGGCCTGACGTGGAACAAAAATGAAGGGTAGAAGAAGTAACTTTAGAAGGTGTAGTTTTCAGGTTGGAAAGTGGGGCCTACTACTATTAACAATAACACAGAATGCCGACTCTAGGTCAGATATTGTTCCTAGCTTTACAGTTATATTTTGCGACGATACTGTGAGCTGAACACTAATTTCCATTCTTCAGAGGTGGGAACCTCAGAGATTAAGAAATCTGTTACACAGCTATGACTCTGGGAGTCAGTCTGATTTTAGAGTCGGTGCTCTTAACTCACCATACTATGCCTGCCGCCTCTCATTGTTAGTTGTGGCATCAAGCTACCCAGTTTTGCAGTTTCCTAATCTGAAATGGAAGGTGCTCTGTTATTTTCAAGGGCTCTTTCAAATGTAATAGTAAATAAGTGGAGGTGGCCCACTAGAAGCTTCACTTTCGCACTTGCCAGATTTAGAAGAGTCTAGAGAGTGGAGTACGATCAGAATGTGGAATCTGGAGAGGAGGTGGTACAGGGAAGGTAGACGATCTTCCAGGACCACCGGCTGGAGTGATTAATGAAAGCTCAATATCACTTTAAATCATATATTGAATAAGTCCATGTCATATTATTTTTGTTGTAGAAATGTTGCCACAAACTTGCTTTTGAAATCATCGGGTTAAGAATATTTTACTTATAATCTTGTTAATTGTTTTGCATACTATGAAATGCTTTTCTTCAAAATCAAAAATGTTCGTGGATACTAAATTTAAGAATGGAGTTGGCAGTGTTATCTTTTGTATTGGAAATAGCTGTTTAGAAGACTTACAGATTCTGTGGGCAAAGTGCCCTTCACCTTCACCTCTCCCACCTGTTGAGCCTGGCCTTCTTGTAGCAGGTGTTGGTTCTGAGACAGCTGCTCCTGCCTCTTCTTGCTTCTTCCTTCCTTGACCCTGCCCATTAGTGAAGTGACCATCTGTATATCTTATAAAGCACTTAACGTTATAGATATAGATTTTTTTTTTGGATAAAGTATGTGCCATCCTAACTCCAAATTCTGCTGTGATCAGTTGGAGAGACTGTCTGTGCAATAAGCATTTAGTGCTGGCCTATGTTGGTGATATTGAGAAATATAACAGATAGTTCCTGTTCTCCACTATCATTAGCATACTGAGGAGACAGATAAACAGGAATATACTAAGAGAATACTAGGGCAGAGCAGGGCAGGGAGGAGGGAGACACAGAAAAGGAAAGTGTTAAGAAAAGCTTTGTTTAGGAAGTTGAAGGGGACTTGGAAGGAAGGATAGTATTTAGAGGAAGGAGGAGAGTGATTAAATGACACCTAAAATACCAGGTGCTGTATGTGGCAGAGCCGGTATTTGAACCCAGGTATGTATCACTGTACCTCTTTTGCTCATGGGTTTTGCTGCCGCAAAAGTCGGCCTAAAGTGTGCACATGTACCATTTTCTGTGTTTTGATTTCAGATACTCAGTTTTACCTGATTTCTGTATGTTGTCATCTCGTGTATGCCTGGTCCCCAAAACAGTCCGGCTTGTTCATTCCTTAATCTGCAGTTCTTCCTCTTCCACCATGGATTTGAAGGCTCTTCTTTCCTCCTTGAATGACTTTGCATCCCTCTCATTTGCTGAGAGTTGGGACAATGTTGGATTATTAGTGGAACCAAGCCCACCACACACTGTAAATACCCTCTTTCTGACCAATGACTTGACCGAGAAAGTGATGGAGGAGGCGCTGCAAAAGAAGGCTAATCTCATTCTCTCCTACCACCCGCCTATTTTCCGACCCATGAAGCGTGTAACCTGGAAAACCTGGAAGGAGCGCCTGGTGATTCGGGCTCTGGAGAACAGAGTCGCTATTTACTCTCCTCACACAGCCTATGATGCTGCACCCCATGGAGTCAACTGCTGGTTGGCTAAAGGGCTTGGTGAGAAGCCTCTTGTACTTTCATGTTTAATATTTTCCCTGTAAATGCTTTGAAATTTTAGAATGGCTTTCCAATAGAATTTTAACTGCTTTGGAGGTAGGGCCATTATTTTATTTTTTACATAATACATTTTTTAAAAATGTTGCTGAAATCTGGCAATTAAATTGCATTTGAAAAATAATTTTTTTTTTTAATTAATGAGTAGGGAGAGCGTAGGGAATTTTTATTGCTGGACTGAGCTTTCTGATTCCTCACTCATGTGGCATAGTCCTAGCACCCAAACACTCCAGAAATGCTTAAATTGAATTGAAAGTTCAAGCCTCTCCAGAATATACCTAATATGTCAGTCTAGATATCAGAGTTTTATTGAATGCTTAGTTTGCCCAGCACAATGAGGAAATTCAGCATATGTGTTTTAGCTTTATTTTTAGTCATTTTAGTTTACCCACTCATTTTGGGCTGAGGCTTTTCTGATGATGTAATATGGATTGATGTGGTCAGGTATATTATGAGCATTTGCAAGGTGAATCATGGTTTACATGAGTAAATTTAGTAAGCAGTCACAATTCTCTATGTCATCTAAAGATTCCTGAATCAGCCTTTTAAAAGTCTTCTGGAAAATAATTCTGAAAATAAATTCGATTTTGTATGTCTGTAGTAAATCCCTAGTTTATGGGGACTATTGGATGTATACATAAGGAATATGTGTATATGTATTGTGATGTAAGCCTCTGGGAATGAAATTTTTTTTTTTTTTTCAGGCAAGGCAACCCTTGGTTGACCTCACAGATTGCAAGGACCTTGTCAGTTTACAATCCCTTTTTTTTTTTACACTTACTGCACCTAGTCTTCCTAGGTGGTCTCCTATCCAAGTACTAACCAGGCCTGACCCTGCTTAGCTTCCGAGATCAGACGGGATCGGGCTTGTTCAGGATGGCATGGCCGTAGACAGAAATTTTTAAAAAATACTAATTTCTTAAAAGTTTTGCCCATAATAATTTATCTTTTTAATTAAAAAAAAAAAAAAAACCACAAAACTTCATTTCCCCACAATTTTTTTTCCTAGGAGTTTGCACTTCCAGGCCCATACATCCTTCCAAAGCGCCCGACTATCCCACGGCAGGAACGCACAGAGTAGAGTTTAATGTTAACCATACCCAAGACCTGGATGAAGTCATTGCTACAGTGAAAGGAATTTCGGATGTTTCTGTCACTTCTTTTTCTACTAGGTACAATGTATTTTTCTCTTTTTTTGTGTGTGTGTATTTATTTGTAAGGAACTTCCTTACAAATTCTGTAACTCGGGTTTTTAGATTTGAAAGAAATAGTTTTCCCCAGGATGGGTTTAAAAGCAGCATCCTTCTCACTTGCTGTGGGTATTGGAGGAGAATTATGGGAGATTCTCTCATATTGATAAGTAACACTTAAACTATTTTCTATATAGGAGGGACTATTCTACACATTTTACATACAGTATTTCTTATCCTGGTAATGATGAAAGGTAGTTGTTTTTACTTTAGGGTACAGGCATACCTTGGAGATACTGCGAATTTGGTTCCAGACAACCATAATAAAGCAAGTATTACAGTAACGAGAGTTGTAATCTTTTTTGCTGGTGGAGGGTCTTACTTTTAGTTTGTAAAAAACACAACACCTATGAAACTGAATAAAGTGAAGTATGTCTGTGTATAGATAACCCGTAGTGATATACTGATAACATAGGTCTACTTTTATCAATTTCCAGCAAATCAGTGATTCCCAAGCCCTTTAAAGGAAAAATACTTTAAAGTGCCTCTTATAAGGGCAGTTGTTTGTTTATTTAGGGTAGAGATAGCAGAATGTTGCCTCACAGATTTTCTTTTAGGTTAATTTACCCTAATAACTTGTCAAAGCACTATAAAAGTCAAGTTATTCAAAGCTAGGATTTAATAATTGTTTAAAAACAAAGATAAATATAAAGACTTTAATAAATTGGAAATCTATTTCAGGCTACTTAAGTATATTTTAGAGTAAAATCATCACAAATGTCCTTTAACAGTATTGGGGGATTTCAAGAATCTCAAAATTATTCATAGGACTTTTCATAGATGTCAGTCATGGCTGTCTTTTACCATACTGAAATATTGTGTGAAATTAAAAGAAAATTACACAAATAAAGCATGACAAATTTGAACAATACAGAAATCCTTGTCTCCTCTACTCAGTCGCAGTATCTGTAAATCAGGTCATCTTTTTACTTGCTTTCAGAGAAGTGGGTATCTTTCTAAGTACATAGAGAAACATGAAGAAATATATAGTTTTGGTCATTGTTCTCTTAAATGATATGCTGTATCTGCCTTTTTTACTAACAAAATGTCTTACAGATCATTCCCTGTAGATATATAAGATCTCTTTCAACTGCTGTGTAGTATTTCTTGTTATGGATGTATTATTGTTTCTTTAAGCTATCCTCCTCCTGATGGACTTTTCTTTTTTTTTTTTAAACTGATACGTTTAGTTTGGTTTTAGTTTTTCCATATTACAGATAATGTCAGTTTTACCATTAGTTGAGGCTCAGGCATTGTTTTTGCTTTTTTTCCCAAAGCTCTGCAGATGATTTCTTTGTTGACAACTATACTTCAAAATTATATTTTAAAGTGTCTTTTAGTTCATACCTTATTTTCCAAATTTGTAAACCCCATGTTTCAAAACTCTACTTAGAGTTTATGGTTAAATACAAAGCTCTCTTAAAGTAGTCTTTTTGGCTCTAGGGCATTGTTGCTCAAGGGGCAATTCAAGGACCACCTGCATTATTGTTAATGGGGTCTTTATGAAAAATGAAGATTTTTGGCTTCATTCTGGAGCTATGTAATTAGAATGGAGTTTGCCTGAGACTCTGTCCAGGAAATTCTTATATTCAGTTATGTTTGAAAATTCATCTTCGCTAGGGCTTAAAAAAAATTCACTTTGCTCCAGCCTCATTCATAGATGTCGCTTCACTAGGTCTATAGAGAGGTCCAGCAGCCATCATTTTAAGAAACTAGCAAAAGATTTCTGATGCACAACTGGAGTTAAGAACAGTGGTTTCAAAGTGAGGTCTCTGGATCAGCAACATCAGCATCACCTGGATCTTGTTAGAAAAGTAAATTCTCAGACTCCACCTGGAACTTCTGAATCAGAAACTCGGGTTGGGGCCCAGCAATTTATGTTTTAATAAGTCTACAAGGTGATTTTGATGCGCTCTAAAGTCTGAGAAACAATATTCTAGAAAATAGTGTGGTTTGGGATTAAATCCTAAATTCCATATAAATCTAATCTGTTATAGGAGGTTGTAAACTATGGATTATTTAAAAACATCTTGTTTATATTCATCTTAAACCAGTGAGTGACTTCTTCTAGGGCTGATGACGAAGAACAAACACGGATCAGTTTGAATTGTAGTCAGCAGGCTTTGATGCAGGTGGTGGCTTTTCTTTCCCAGAACAGACAACTTTATCAGAAGACTGAAATTCTGTCACTGGAGAAGGTAATAAAAATATCTTAAATTGCTGTGCGTTTTGGTTTGGCAAATTCATTTGTAAATTATTAGATCAGCAGGCTATTATTAACTGTTACCTAAAGAAGCACAAAGTAATGATGAGGGCATTTCCTCTGGAAAGTATATTGAGAAAGGGAGACATTCCAGAATAGAAAAATGTTGGTATTATCAGTCCATTTGGGCTGCTATGACACATTCGGACTGTTAGAACAAAATATCACAGACTGGAAAGCTTATAAACAAATTTATTTCTCCTAGTTTTAGAGGCTACGAATTCCAGGTTCATGGCACTAGCAGATTTGGAGTGGTGTCTGATGAGAGCCCACTTCTGGTTCATAAATGGCACCTTCTCTCTGTCCTCACGTAGTGGAAAGAGACTACAGATTTATCTGGAGCTTTTATAAAGCACTAATCCCATTTATGTGGGTTCCACCGTCATAACTTAAGCACCTCTCAAAGGTTCCACTTCCTAATACCATTACATTTGGGGGTTAGAATTTCAACATATGAATTCGGGGGGACAGAAACATTCAGACTATAGCAGTGCTCTTCAGAGTTAATGATTCAGTAACAGGTTTGGTCTCTTATACCCTCTGCCTGGACCATTTTATTGATTCCTTTCAGCTTGACAGTCATTTGTATGATGGTTCCTTTTTCTTTACTTTCTGGCTCAGAATGCTTTTTAAGTTGAAAAATAATGAATGAACTCATATTTCCAACTACCTTCTGGACATTTTCCATTTACGGATCTCACAAGTATTTCAAATACAGTATATACAACTATTGACCTTATCCCTGTACTACCCCTTTATTCTTTTAACCTAAGAATAAAACAGCCTTTCAAAGTAAGAGGCAACAAGCATTTATTTGAGATCAAAAAAAGGAGTAACTATTCAGGAAGTATTGATTCAGGCACAAGCCAAAGTAATATTTCCATTAGGAGACAAAGGCAGTGGGTATTTATGAGAAAGGGAAGAGGAACAATTACATCAATAGAAGGAAAGCCGTCTTGGTGCAGATAACATAGTGATATTCTAAAGAATTAATAATCTATGATATTAATTCTACCAGTCTGGTAGTCATGGTATCTGCTTTCTTGTTATCTTTGCACATAGTTCGTTGGGACACACAAGGTTGCTTTAGGCCCAGTCCAGTGGTTATGTTTTAACACTCCAAGGGTTTGAGGCATAAGATGTGAAAGGCAGTTCTTCTGGCATGGCAGCTCTGGCTCAGTTTTAAAGTGGCTCCATTGATTGATTGATTGACACCTTTAAATACTATTCTTTTTTCTATTTCTACAACTTTCCCTAGCCCTGTAAATCCAAGCCCTGCTGATTCTGTCCTCAAATCTATAAAATGTTTTTCCTTTCTATTCACTGTGCCAGCACAGAAACTCTGCTGTTCCTTCACGTGGGGTATGAGTGGTCCTAAGTGGGCACCCAAAGGTGACAATCCAGGCATAGCATCCAGAGCCTTTCATGACCGGCCGTGGCCCCTGTCTTCAGCCTCTTCCTGGTCCCTATCCATTGCTGTGCATACCAGCTGTACTTTCTCTTTTTTTAATATGGCGACATTGGTTAATGAAATGCATTAAGTTTCAAGTATGTAATTTAACAGTAAGGCATACATATATTGCATTGTGTGTTCACCACCCATAGTTAGATTTCTTTCTGTCACCACATATTTGACCTCTTTTATCCCATCTCCCTCCCCGCTCTCCCCATATACTCTGTGCTTTTGGATCTGCCCTCAGTGTGCTCTCAACTTTGACACCTTTGTATATGTTCTCTCTGTTTAGAATGCCTTTCCATCCACATCTTGCCCTATCCCTATCCTACCCATTGCACTTAACATCACTCTTTTAACTCCTTTCATGTCTGTCTTCGAGACTCAAGTCCTTGTAAAACCTTCAATTCTACTTCTTCCAAGTACCGCCCTCCCTAAGACCCAGCTCATTTACTTTGTCAATACTTATCTTGTATTTAAACACCTTTATTGTGATTATTTATTTAAACATCTTCCCTCTCAGGATACCGTGATCGCCTAGAAATGAAAGAATGTTTTTGTCCATTTTGTATCCCCAAAGTTTAGCTTGGAGCTGGCCTGTAGTAAGTGCATAGCGTGTATATTATGTTGATCTCAGCATTTGCTGTTTGTTCTGTAAAGTTTGTTTTCTAGGACTGATGATGGACAGTTTTTCTAACTTCTATTTCTCTTCAGCCTCTGCTTCTACATACTGGAATGGGACGGTTATGCACACTGGATGAATCTGTCTCCTTGACAACCATGATCGACCGAATCAAAACACATCTAAAACTATCCCATGTTCGCCTTGCTCTTGGGGTAGGGAGGACCTTAGGTAAATATGTCCCCTTTTTTTTATCCAGTATACATACTGAGAACATTGGGCAAAAGTCTAAACTCTTGATCGTATTAATATAAGTGAAAGAAAACGCATGAGCTCACAGGAGATGACTGGTTTACATTATTAATCAGGGTGGGCTAGGTTGTGCTGTGGTAAACATCTCATTGGCTATATAATTCTCCATCCCATTCTGTTCATCTCAAGTCAGCAGGAGGAGTCTGCCCATTTGTAGGATGGTCATTATTGCAGAGGGAGAGTTTTGGAGAGCCTTAACCCATCTGTTAAACATTTTGAATAGCCTAGAAATGAACTTCTGTGCAACTCATCGTCCAGAATTAGTCACATTGCCTGGCCTAACCTAGGTTGGACAGAAAGTGCAATCCTACCATCTGCCAGGAAGAGAGCTGAAAATTATGACTGTTCCAATTACCATGCAAATCTTGCACTTTTAATACTGGTGATATTTTATAGTAAGTTACTACTAAGCGAAATGATCCACTGCAGTTTTTGAGTCTTGTAGCCACTGTCTTTTCTTTTGGCTTTTCCTAGTACCTTTGGGAACAAAAGGAATGAACAGAACATTTGTTGAACCCCTGCAGTGAGCCTAGCACTGTACTGAGTGTCCTAAGTATGTGAGTTCTAATTGCAAAGGAACACAGAGGATTCTGAATGTGTTAGGTTCAAATTTATATGTCCTATTTGCTGCATGACTTTGACAAGTTATTTAACCCCTTTGTGTCCTAGTAGCCACATCTGTAAAAATTACAATAATAGTATAAAACCTAACTCATTGAGGTAGATGTATAATGCATGTGATAGGCACAGTTACTGGCATACATTAAGTACAGTAAATGTTAGCTCCTGTTAGCTCTGTGGTAGATGTTAGTGTTCCCATTTTAGGTGAAAAAATTGAAGTTCAGAGAGAGAAGTAACATCCAGAAGTCCACAGTTGGATCAAATAACTCATGGGAGTTAATTTCCAAAGAAAATGGATGGCGGAGTTGAGATTTGACTTCGGATCCACTCCAGAGCCCCTCTTCTTAAATACCACTGTCGCGTGACAACTCATGAAGTGTCCATTCTAGACACCTAAGTGCCAAATACCTATTGGATTTTGGCTTGAAAGTATCTGTTATTTCACTCTTCAGAGGATGCTCTTTTAAGATAAATACCGTATTTTAAAAAGTGTCAAATCCATTCGTACCATCCTCTAACTAGCCCTTTTAGTTCCTCTGCTTCCTCATCTGAGAACAAAGATATTACCTGCCTACCTCTCACTGTTGCCTAGAGACCCAAGTAAGGTTACTTTACCGAGTAGAATTGCAGTAAAGCCTTGAGCTATACCATTAGCATTATTCAGCAGTGCCTTTTATGGGCTTGTGCAGCCAGGTATGTCCAAAGGAATAATAACCCTGCTTTGGATTAGCTATGCTATACCAAAGAATAATCTGTTTGCCTATAAAACATGTTTTGTTATTTTTTTAAAGTTCAATAAACAAAATTCACATACTGTATGAGACCAGGAGTGAAATATGCATTACTTTTAGGATTCTTTGTACAAATTATAACATTAAAATGAAGGAGAATTATAAAGTATTGGCCTCTTGTTTCCTTTATCTTGAAGAGTCCCAAGTCAAAACTGTGGCCTTGTGTGCTGGTTCTGGGAGCAGTGTTCTGCAGGGAGCAGAGGCCGACCTTTACCTCACAGGTAGGACAGCTTTTAGATCTTCTACCCTTTTTTGTGTGTATCTTTTCCCAACCTTGGTTTATTTTTTACAAATATCAGATTTTAGGGCAGCACCTGGCATGTAGATGGATCTAATAAATGCTTTTTGAGCCTGAACTAAATAGGAACTACACCAAAATTGGGGACATACCAAATTCTTTGTGGAGAGAAAAAGATTATTTAACAGTTTATTATTAGATTATCTAAAAAAAAAAAAAATGATGTTCAGCATTTATTTAACCTATATTCTTCCTAAATGTGGTTTCTCTCAGATTTCATGTCTGTTAATGGAACACTTTCTACCTTTTCACCTTAGCTAGAAAGTGGTTCCTCTTACTCCACCCTAAAGTCAGTCATCAGTTCCTGTCAGTGCTAGCTTCAAAATCTTTTTAGAACCTTTTCCTTTATCTCTGTCTAGGCATCATCTCCTACCTGAAGTACTTCATCAAGCCTCTGATCTTCACCTCTCACGCATTCCTCCAAAATTAACTTTCAGAAGTATAAATTCGATAGTGTATAATATTATCCTGGCTAAAAAACCTTCAGTGATTTCCTTCATCTGTCCTCATGAAGCCTGAATGTTTCATCTTCTTCATGCAGCCTTTGTTTATGCTGTTTTCTCTGGCTAGATGCCTTTTCCTTGCCCCTTTCAGTGTATTTCTATAGGTAAGCTCAAAGATAACCTCCTTTGAGAAACTTACTGCCATTCTCTGGCTCTTGTCCCTGATGGCCATGCCTTCCTCTTCAATCTCTGTCACTTTGTCCTTAACCTCCTGTATGTGTTTCTATTGGACAGTAATTGTTTGGCTCCCCAGCTTTACACTGTCTTTGAGGATAATATGTAATGGGTAACATTATCTTGTATGACCGTGGAACAGTGACCAAATTCAGGAATTTAATATTGTTAAAACACTTATTTAATATAGTCTATATTCAAATTTTGCCAATTGATCAAATTTATAGCATTTTTCTGCTCTATATCCAATCCATGATCATACACTGCATCTGGAATAGTTCCTCAGCTTTATCTTCAGAGCACTGACATTTTTGAAGAGTATAGCCCATTTGTTTTGATATCTCTCAATTTGAGATGTCTTTCCTCATACATAATGACTTTTTAAAACTAATTTTTTTTTTTTTAGCATAAAGTAGTATGTGTTTAAGATAAATTCACAGAGTTCCAAAATGTTAAGCTGTCTTTCCTGTTTACTTGGGAAAATAGAAAATATTTTCTCACCTGGCTTACTTTAGGTGTCTGTGATGTGCGAGGCATCACTTGGACTACAGCCTCAGGATTGGGAAGCACCAGCCCATGAGACCAAATATAGGCCTTTGCTGATTTTCATCACCCTTCCTTTGAGCTTGATATGGTATTAGGTTAAGGGTAATATTCTAGAAAGACTAGCAGATGGAGGAGCTCCTTGCAAATACATACTGTATAAATTCTCATATGCTTTCTTTCCCACAGCTGCCATCCTGTGCCAGGCTTTTCTTTCTTTTGCCTTCAGCTATTATTGCAGGCTCTTCACGGATTTCCCTACTTTCACACCTTCTCTAGCCAGTGCATTTATAATAGTCCAGGCAGCCAGATTTGTCTTTCCTAAAGAATGGCTACTAACCAAGCCACCTTAGTGTCTTTTTATTTTACCTTTATGTTAAAAAAGGTTCTTGAATGACATAGTGGGTAGGAAGGTAGGAAATTAAAATTTTTGTAGAAAACTTTTTTTTCTAAGAACTTTTTCCTTGCTTTTTATGCCTTTGTTTTTTAAGTATATTTCAAAACTGCTTTTTGTGAACAAGCCAGATTGTGTAGTTTATCTTTGCTCTTAAATTGGAAGTCATCAGATTCACAAATGGTTTTTAAAAATTAAAAACATTTGCGTTTTCCCAAAATATTTTCACAAAAGATGTGATCCTATCCCACCAGTAACAGAATGTCTAGTTTTGCCTAAGTCAAAGGAAAATATTTTGTTTTTAATTTAGAGATAACCTTATTTCATTCTTATGCATTGGAGTTGATGCTGAAAGTTTTTGGTGCTCACAAAGTATCAAGGAGTCTTGTGGGAAGTATACATAAGGATTTTTCTCTATGTATTTGTTATTGAATACTTACATAAGAAACTTTCTGAAAGCCCCATTGTACTTAGCAGTAGTCATTTATTTTATTGTGAAAATATTTTGAATGGATGTTCTTTCAGGTCTGGTTCTGGCAATATTTTATACTTTTGGATATCTGAATTTGAATACTTGTCTTGGGTTTGCCAAGGACAAGGAATTTGGAATTCTTAGTGGGATAGTCTGTCTCTTTCTAAAATGGAAGACATATAAGAAAGCTGTACATAGATTTATATGTGATTCTACTGTATCACATTTGCTTCATACAGAATGTAAACTTAGTCTTTCTGCTGTTATGGTTCAGCATTCCATAGACTGTGTCTCATAAATATAAGTATTTGCTCTTTCCTTTGTTGGCAGGTGAGATGTCCCATCATGATATTCTGGATGCTGCTTCCCAAGGAATAAGTGTCATCCTCTGTGAACACAGCAACACTGAACGAGGCTTTCTTTCTGATCTTCGAGATATGCTGGTTGCTTACTTAGAGAATAAGATTAATATTATTCTGTCAGAAACAGATAGGGACCCTCTTCGTGTGTTATAATGCATACAGAACAACAGGATGACAATCTACAAATCATTTTCCTCCTAACTTGAATGCATAACATGAATCAGTGGATGGTATCCTTCTGAAGAAATTTCTTACAATGTACATTTTCATGGTTTGTTAATGTTTCACCAAATGTTCTATAGTTTATAGGGTAAAAACTGTAATGTAACTATCACTAAAGAATATTCATTATAAAGAACAAACTAAAGAATATATTATAAACTCCAGGCAAGATCGACTAAAATTTATTTACTTAACATCCATGGAAAGTAGTTCAAGTAATCCTCTCCTTAGCTTAATTGTAGATGGGATGTGTCATTCTAGACCTTTCTGTTCTCGGTTAGTTTAAAAATTTTCTTTAAAAACTTGGGATTGGAACACTTATTTTAGGTAGTAGTCTCTATGTGATAAGGTCTGTCTATATATATTCTTGTTTCTAGGTCATAATCTCCCTCCCTAAATTTCAGAATCAGGATGAGATTTATAAGGATGAGGTTTTTTAACTTTTTAATATACATGTAATTTGTTTTATTGCTTTCTAGGTAATTCAGCTATAATTTTGTTAGTAATACATAAAGACGATTAGCTTTCAAATAATATTAGTGATAATACTAGAGATTATGTATACATTATTAATTTTGTCAGGTGCTCTATAAACATTTTCAGTCCTTTATAAAGAAGCATAAAGGTATTATTATTCCCATTTTTACAGATGAGCACACCAAAACAGGAGTCATCTCACCTCCTAGAATGTAGGAAAATACATTTTGAACAATGCTACTGGCTCTACCTTTGAATTAGCTGGGGGGAAAAAGTAGAGTTTTAAAAGTTTTCTTAGTAATTTTTTTAAAAAGTTAAGCAAAGCCTATTAACCATCCCCCAAACTCACTGATCTTGTATATGAATGAAATGTTCATATATTAAAATGACAAACATGATAATAAGAAAGTCAAGTTTCTGGAGTATCACAAGAACTCATTTAGCACTCCCTCTTAAGGAATTTGGTCTTACACCAAGTTTGTAGAAGTATAAATGTCTGTTTTACATCCCCTATGCCTTTTTTTGTTTGGCCTATTTAGCCATTTTATTAAAGAGCAGCCAGAAAAATCTTTCAAGGTTTCAGGTCTGTTCAATCTTGACAAAAGCAAGTAACAGCAAAAATTGGAGTCTTGGCAGTCAAACTCGAAGAGGCTGCAGAAAATCGATGCTGAAACAAGTTAGTGAAGAGCATATAATTCTGCTGAAATCATCCAATCTGTATTAAGCACTCATAAAATTTTTGAGGTAGTTCAAAATATTTTTAGTAAAAATACTATAAATGAAAAAGTAATTCTATCCAAATTGACTTTTTATTAATAGTAAAGACTATTGACACATACTGCTTACAAATAGTATAGACAAAAATTATAAAAATAAACCAGTAGATATTTAAGGGCAGATGTAAAGTTTGCACATTAGGTCATTAAGGATTTTGTATGCTTTTTTATACTGTTAAGTTACTATATTAAGCAAAAAAAGCAAGGTACAAACCAGCAAGTCTCATATGCTACCATTTGTGTTTTTTAAAGGAGAAATACAGACCAAAAACCCTTACATGTGCATAGAGTACCTCTGGAAGAATTCTTAAACTGCTATTAATGTTTGCCTAAGAGACTGGATCAGGGAATGGGAAGGAAACTCACTTTTCATTAAATAGCATTTGGTATAATTAAAAAAAACTCTACAGTCATAATCATGTACAAATTTGTTTATATATTTTGATTAGTAATTATATCTGACTTAACCCTTAAAAAATGGATTTAACATAAAATTAATTATATGCCACAAAGATGATTTTAAAAATTCTGAGCATTTTGGGAAATATTTTCATGAAAGGTATTTATAAGAAATGAGTGAAAAATGCTGATGGAGTACATACTTTATTACAGTGATATTTTAATAAATTCATTTCCAAGTATGAAATATTTCAGGGAGTATGTGAAGACTGTAAGCTGACTACAGTGGCCAAGGTTAGTCTTTTTTTCTTTGCTAAGAAAAATATTTAAAAGGCTTGAAATGGTCACTTTAAGAAAAAAAAACCTGAAATGTCTTACAGTGAGTTTTAGAAATCAAGATTAAATTTAAAGCTAGTCATTAATATGCTGCTACTCACCTGCATGTTATTCAAGACAAAAATATGTTGATATTAAAAGAATAATTAAATTTTTATTTTCTATTGTCTTGAAAACAATGACTAAAATGTAATTCAGGAGTATATTTCTCTAGCCTGGCTTCTCACCTGCATCATGAAGGTGATGGCACAGTCATTAACTGTTCTGAATATCATGTTCTATTACTGTTTATGTGCTTTCTAGGGTGGGTATATACCCTGTATATTTGTTATGCGTTTCCCACTACCCCTACCGAATAGTGTCATGCCCCCTCGCCCCCCACCATTATGTAGCCTAAATCCAAAAGGAGAAAGCTGGATCACCTACTTTTCCCCAGTCTTACACCTTTTGTTAAGCCATTTCAGAAACAGTGAGAGATGGACTGCCTTCTCCATTACACTTATCAGTTCTGACACACACAACAACAGAATAAAGCAGATTTACATGATGTCAATGTCTTTGTACTTCCACACTCTGGAATAAGCACACTTGCAAACAATTAGCTCCAGGAGTTTCAAAGGCCCTCAAAAACTTAGGATTTAAAACCATCTCTAGTATAAAAGAATTCAAAAACATCCAATTCCAAATAGTCCCTGAGCACAGTGTTCATTCCAGCAAGAAGTCTCCAGAGAGGTAATGAATGAAAGGCACATTTTCTCCAACTTGTGGACCACTGCATAGTGTAGTACTAGAGAAGATAAACCAGCCAGGCTAATCAAGGTTCTAAACTGATGATATTCCCCCACTCCCAATTTTAAATCTTACACACTGCGAAAAGTCTAATGTTGGCTGTAAACGTAACACTTTAGAGGAGTGGCAGCTGGAGTATAACCCTTCCACAGAAGATTCAAGAGTAAAGGATAGCTTCAAGACGACTCTTCTTCCTTTTCCAGGAAATCAGTCAATGTTCCATTGTCAATGGGAATTAATAAATATTCCACTCCATCAGTTCCCTAAAAGATGTAAGAATGCACAGGATGTTAGTCATTTGTAAGAGAGATTTGAATCTACTGTAGGTTAAACAAAAAATGAATTTAATATTTTATATAAATATAAAAGTATTAAAATTAAGGGAAAAGGGCACACGGGCACATATCTATTTAAATACTCTGGGTTTATAGTTAAACCACTTTACAGTAGAAAAAGACTAGAGGGTGAGCAGGTGGGTATTCTTCACCCTCCTGCTCTTTCTAGAATCTTACACCAATTATTTTTCTGTTCTTTCATTTCCCTTTCGACTGGATCCTTTCCATTGGTTTTTAAATACAATTAGGTAGCTTCCATTTTAAAATAACCCTCACTAGGCGCCTCATTCTATCACCCAACTGCTGCTCCCTTCCAGAAGAGCTGTCTATAAATGGTAGTCTCCATTTCCTTACTTTTCACTCAATCCAGTCCAACCTAGCTACTGCTACCATTATCATGTCACCAAAAGAGCTTTTGCTTAGACCACCAAGGAATTCCATATTCCTAAATCCAAGAGATATTCTGTCTTCCTCTTTTGGCCTCTCAGCAGCACCTAACACTTGACCGCTCTTTCTTTCTTAAAATATGCTTCTCTTGGCTTCTGTGACATCATATCCTGGTTTTCTTTGTGGCTCTCTGGCTGTTTCATCTTGCAGGCTTATCTTTTACTTGGCTATTAAATGTCACACTTCTAGGCTTAATTCCTGACCCTCCATTCTCACTATATGTCCTCTAGGTAGTCCCACCAATACTTGGTTTCAGTTACAACCTAAATATGTAGGAATTACAATCTTGCACCTCTAGGCTTGCTCTTTCCTCTAGCTTCTTGTTGCAGGAATCCAACTCCCTAGCTGACTTCTCCACTTGGAAATCAGAAATCTCAAACCTCAAACAGTAAGTCCAAGCACATGAAGAACATGAACTCATGATCAGTTTCCCAAAGAAGTTGTTCTTCCACCTTCTTATCCAACGATCCCACCATCTCTGGTTATGCAAGCCAGAAGCCAGGAATTACTCTTGACACTTTTTTCCCCTTGGTTTCCATATCCAATCTATCATCAATTCTTGTCAATTTTGCCTCCTAAGTATATTTTGAATCCAGTCACTTTTCTCTCTTCACCCTAGACCAAATTACCATTATCTCACCCAGGCTATTAACACCCTCCTCACTAGTCCCTGTCCATGCCCTTTTGGCAATCCCCATCCCACTCTGCCCTATTCCACTCTGATACCATAGTCAACAATTTTTTTCACGTCTTCTCGTTATTTCTGAATAAGATTAAAATCTTTTACTTAGCCTAAAATTTGTGCATGGTCTAACCCTTAAATCACTATCTTTTCAGACTCATCTTGTGCCATGCTTGCATTTTTGTTCCAGGGTCTCTTTACATGCTGTTCCTGCCTGGAATGCTCCTCCCTTTCTTGTCTCAGGAGTTATCTCCTAGTCTTCCTTTAGATCTCAGCTCAGTGGTCTCTTCCGATATCCGTAATTAAGTCAATCCAGCTATTTTAATATGCTCTTTCAGAACTACATACCTACTGATCATAGGACTTACAGGTAAAATTTTACATGTGTATAATTATTCAAAAAATGTACATCTCCACTCAACTTTAAGCTCTTTGAGAAAAGGTGTTTGCTTACTACTGTATCCCAATACCTAGTGCAATTTCTGATAGTGCTCAATAAATATACACCAGATTAATGAATGGAGTAGAAGAGAGGGAGAAAGGAATATAATTATTTGACTCATATTTCAAATAGCTTATTCCTCTGAACTAGAACTCTTAGGTTTTCTGCTCTGCTCTGAAATAGAGTTCTACCTCTTTTTATACAACACAAATGGCACAATGCCTAAATGGATCCCTGTGACCCATCATAACCATCATAACCATATCTGAGTCAAAGGAATACCTGTCCGTAAGCAAAGGAGGTATGCTATTCCAGGCATATAGTGCTACAACAGCAAAGCATTACCTTCTTTGTTCTTATAAGCTTGTGGTCCCTAAATTCAGTTAACTGAGCCCGAAGTGTCAGATCACTATTGACGAGGAATGCCTCCCGACACTGCTGGTAAAAATCTTGAAAAGAAAGTCCTGAAGAGGTCAAAAGGAGATGTGAACATAAGTCAGCATTTAAGAAACATGACCCTATACATGAATATCCATACCAAAGAATAAATTTAAAAAGTACTGTGGTCACAGTATGTTAAAAATAGGCAGTAAGTACTGATTTTTTTAAAAAGTACCTCTGGAAAAAGCAAAACTAGAGAATACTTAAGTGTTATACACTGTGGTTTATATTTTTTAAAGAGAACTGATTGGTTGAAAATAGTCAACTATGACCAAGTATAACAATCCTGTGGGCAGTTTTAAACAGTGTGCATAAAGTTGACTTTTAAAGAGAGAACTATTAAATAATGAGAACTGAATGATTATTAAAATATTTAAGTTAACACATTTTCTCTCAAAAGGAAGAAAATCTCCTAAGCAAATCTCTAGCATATGAAAGAAATACAGGTAATTGGTAGACACACATCCACGGTTAGCACAAGAAATTTAAAAAGCAAGCAGGGTTCGTCTTTCAGATTGCATTGGCAGCAGAGCATCTTTGGGTCTGCTTCAAAATTTGCTATGTGGTAGACACACTGATCACAGAGCAAACCATTTATTCACTGCTGTGAAAAACTGCAGTGTGATCATTAGACTCCAGAAAAAGGATTAATGGGGTGAAACAAAAGTCACACAATTTAATATCATAAATATTGAATACCAATGTAAGAAGCATTATCCTGGTTATCCAGCTGATACTTCATTAGTAGCCTGAAAATTCCCCTAAGGAAAAAAACAAAAAACAAACAGGAATTCAAATCTAGAACATTAACATAAAATAGCTAGAAGTAAAATATATGAAAAAAATGTGAATGAAATACTTGGCCTATCTGTATTAGCTTCTATTCCTTTTTTTGAAGGAACATATCCTGGCCAACTTAAAAAGAAGAAACTCTTTTACTTCTTTTTAAGGAAAATCTAGAAGTAGATTTTTTTAGACTATAGGTTATTTCACTATAGAAAACCTGGAATATATAACAAACTCTAACAAGGAAAATATCAATCCTACAGCCCTAAAATAACCACTAACATTTGATATGGAGATCATATTTGCATATGCTGCTTTCTAAAATCTTTGTGGAAAAAGGCGGGATGGAAACTATAAATTCATGCATTTATATATGGTATGCACGATTTTATCCCTCACTTTTTCACTTAATGATTTTTCCATGTCTTTAAAAACTCTTCCTAAACAATTTTTAATGGCTGTTCATCTATGATATCACTTGAGTACCACAAATTTACCATTTCCTTACTGGACTGGGATGTTTACATTAATTCCAGTTTTAATTATTAAAACTAACCCCACATTAAATAAAATTATACACATTACTTCATATTTTGAATTATTTCTGTAGGAGTATATCAAGTAGAATTACAGGGCTGGAAGAAGTCTTACATAAACTAAAATTCCCAGGAGTCCTTGGGTATAGCAAAAATTTTAAACCTGTGCATTTTCATTTTTATGATAATCTAGAAAATAATTACGATAAGCATATTCTGTATCATCTGAAGGACCACCTTATAACTAAGTATAGCTGACCCTTGAACAATGTGGGAGTTAGAGCGCCAACCCCCCATGTAGTTGAAATTCCAAATATAAATTTTGACTCCCAGTTGTCCCTTGGTATCTTCGGGGGACTGGTTCAAGTCCCAACACCTCACATCCCCCTCTGTAGCTACCACAACCCGAGGATGCTCAAGGCTCTTATACAAAACGACGCAGAACCATGCATAAAGTTGACCCTCAGCATCTGTAGATTCTCGACCATGGATTCAAATATTGTTTTCGATCCCTGGTTGATGGAATCCGTGGTTGACTCAGTCTATGGATGCGAAACAAGGAGATACAGAGGGCCGACTGCATATTTATTGAAAAAATCCTAGTATAAGTGGCCTCGTGTAGTTCAAAACTGTTGTTTGAGTCAACTGTACTGCCATTGACTCCATAGCTAAATTTTGTTAAAGATTTTTGATCAATCATATTCATACCAAGTAAAGACTAAATGATATTAGAATTAGCAGAATGGACCAAAATTTCAAAGTAGTTTAAATAAATTGTTTTACGTGTTGAAGGCTAGCACACAGACATTGAGGTACGCCAAACTAAAAAAAATTTGCATTAGTATCAATCATATTTAATGTTTTAAACATATCATATTTAATGTTTTGAGTACTTCTATTGCATGGATCCTCAACTTCACATGTAGCAACTTGTAACAGTCCATCCATTAGCAGTAAAATTGAATGAAGACTTTTTCTGTTCCCAATTCCATCAAAAATTCTGATTAGATACCCATTTAATATATATTTCAGTATTAACACAATACTAATCTTATTTTCAAGTGTACAAAAACAGCTTTATAAAGTAATAAAATTCATTAGCATTTGAGGGTAACATGAGAGAGTCCTGTACTGATATAGCTGAGTTGATTGTGGTGGTAGTTACAAAGGGCTACATGCTACATGACTGCAGAACTAACCACAGACACACACACACACACACACACACACACACACACAAATAAGTGCATGTATCAATGGTGAAATCTAAATAAACTCTTTGGATCAGGCCAGCATTAGTTTCTTGCTTTTAATACTACATTGTGCTGTGAGATGTTGGTATCAGTGGTAGTTGGGAAAGAGGTGCTGGGAGTTCCTGTATATATTTTGTAGCCTCCTGGAAATTTGATGATTTCAAAACAAAAAGTTTTTAAAAAACCAAAGAGATAAATAAATGGAAAAGAAATTGCTAGCAAAAAACCCAAATCTATTTGAAAGTTCCTGTGTCCCCGAACTCCTATCCCTTTCTCTTCTTCTAGGGTCAATATTATCCTAAATTAGGAATTTTTCGTATCCACCTACATTTAAAAATTTTATTCATATATGTGTGTGTGTGTGCATGCGTGCATGTGTGTATGTATATATACACATACACAAATTTGAACACTATATAATTTTGTTTTACATTCTTTTCTTAATTTTTACATCTCCCATTCTGTCCGGGTTAGTATTTATCTTAAACAAAAATGTCTGGGTTTGGACAACAAGTAATATTGTCACACTACTGTTATTTCGTATAAGTCAAAATCCTGGATTTTGCTGCTTCTAGATCCAGAACACAGCTGGGTTGTGGCTTCAGTTCTCTCACTGCTTTATGATTCTGTTTCATTGAGATGTTCATATTTTTGAGTTAGGCAAGATCTTGGTTTTTTTTGTTGTTTTATATTTATTTATGCAGTGTGTTCGTTACAAAAGGGGATAAATTCAAGGGTGAAAGTATTGTGCCATCTTGTACAGAAGTGTCTCACCACTCTTTAAAAAAAGTCTTTGCTAGTCTCACCTGCTTGTTCTTTAAGAAATTTTGAATTTTTAAAACACACACACAAACACAAAATCATTTAATGATTTGATTAATTTATAGCTCTAATACATTTCTAACTTGGGAGAAACTGCTACCTTTATATTTAGTCCACTCATCCAGAACACCATATTTCTCATTTATTCAAATCTCAATTATCTGTTCTCAACAAGGTTTGTTGTTTTTCAACATTTCATCTTGTTAAAAATAGTTACGGAATTCTATGCTCTTAGGGGGTGGTTTGCTACTAAAAGCCTTTTTTGACAGGTTAATTTTCATACTATTTATTTTTTTCCTGGCTTATATTATACCCAGCTTTTCTTAGCTTTTATTAATTCAGATATATCTCTTGGTTAGGCTATTAAAAGTGTTTCACTGGAAACATTATATAAAGATATTTAAAAGCATGAGCTTTAGAGCCAGGCAGATGTGAATCAAAATTTCTGTGCCCTTTACTATCTACCTTAGCATGGTTATGAGGATCAAATAAGCTATCTTATGTAAAGGGACCCATGTTTGAATCATAATGTTCATGTGTCATTAAAAAGGACCATCGAATTTAAGTAAAATCCATTATGATTCTGCTTTTTCCTCCACAATGACTACTGAGACACTCTTATTCAAAAATACAAAAATCTATTAAGAAAAAAAATATTGGTACTGTTTTATTATTGGGCAATTTGGTAGACTACTCTTGACTCTTGCATAATCCAGTACTGGCAAGTATTATCACTACTATTTCTCTTAATCCTTCAGACTAAGTAGGAACTTTAGTATTACCATTAAAACCTAGGAGTGCATGTCTTAAAATGTACTGAGTTTCTTAAAAAAGAAACTATGGTTTTCATTCTTACCTTGCATTAGGAGTAAGGCTTCGTAAGACATGAGTTAGGGAACTAAGTGGTAGTGATCCAGATTGTTTAACCAGAAGGGAATTCTCATAGGAGGTTTCTTCAGTATAAGGACTATATGTAGTAGTTTCATACCAGAGCCAGTTATAAAGACTCTGCTTTACATGATCCCACACTAGAGCACATGATCAAAGAAAACAAAAATTACTAATTATTTTCATATTGCCATGTTATTAGATTCTACTCTAGGAGAAAATAAAAAACCATGAAATAAAAAATGAATCTTGAAAATTTTCATTTTTGCCATTTCCCCATCCAAATCAGTACATGACGATCTAACCTCATTATCAATCAACATTTGAATTTTTACTGGTATATTAAATACAAGTTAAAAAGTTAAAATATATTAACATTACCAAGGCACTCTTTTAAAAAATTTAATAATTTAACATTTTGTTCTGTAGAATTATACCTGAATTATATCACACTAAATAAATGTTGCAATACCATGAAGTGTAGAAAAAGACCAAAATAATAATTGGGTTTCCTCTCCTTCATGAAACTTTAGGTGTAAAACACCTCCTTTAGAATCTGAATTTTTATTTCCAAGAATTATGTTCTAAGTCAGACTGAGGAGACCTATATTTTTGGCAATCTGTGTCTTTAAACATGCAAAAAAGGAAAATTGTGCTGAAAAACACTGAAAATGTTGTGACTTACAACATTAAGAAAATTTTGTAAGACTGAAATCTCAAGAAAAAAATAGTAACGTTTAACTTACTAAGGGGAGCATTGAGGTGATCAATAGATGCTATCAGGTATATGTTACGTAAAGATGACAACTGTCCAATAATTTGCTGGCTTTTATCTCCTCTCAACATTTGGCTATCCAAATTGTGGATGAGAAGGAAGAGTTCTAAAGAAGAATCTGAAAAGAAAAAGAATTCAATATTATTTTCACTGAGTATTTGTGAAGTCCCTACCACACACACAACCTATGGACTAAAGAATTTATCAAAGTAGTATAGGACAAAATAACTATTGCTCAGGGATACACAATTTATTTGAGAAGATATGTCAGCCACTCAAAAAATAGGCAAGAAATTATTAAAGTCTTTTTTAAAAAGTAAAATTCATTGGAAATCAGTAGGAACTGGTGTGCTTAGAGTCTTAAGGGTAATGATTAGCACTTGAATCAGACCATAAAGAAAGCAGTTTTAATAAGGCATAGGAAACAAGGCAAGATGCACAACTGGATTGGAGGTGAATCTATGCATGTTGAATTGCAAGGTGGGACTGGAGGGGAAACACCTAACAAAAAAAAAAAAAAAAAAAAAAGAAAAAAGAAGGTTCTCACTAAACATTAATAAGAGTTAATATAAAAAACCTTAATTATCACAAAAGCTAAAAGAGGAAAAAGAAAAAAAAAGGAAGGGTGAGAGACAGAATACTGATCAAGGAATCAGGAAAGTGAGAGCAAGTAAAATTTCTTAAGTTAATGAAGAAAGAATATAGACGATAAAGGTGTCAATACCATCGAACTGCAAAGATCGAAATAAAGAATGAGCCGAGGCTTATTTAGTAAAAAGGAAATTACAGGTGATCTTTAAGCATACAGTTTGGGTAGTAAAGAAGCAAGGAATTAAGAAGGTAACAGGTAAAAAGGAGAAGGCAGGACATGTCTTCAGAAACTCTAAAATCATATTGAAATAGGGAAATAAAATAGTGTGTAAGAGCAGTAGAATCAAGTAATTGCTTTTCCTAAGATGAAAGAAGTCTTGTACACATTTAAAAGCCACCGTAAGTCTCTCATGAGTTGATAGGAAATGAGAAATTTGGCGTTTATGATGGAGGATGAGCCTTTAGAGAGAATAAGCAAATTTCTGTTGCACTGGGGGTAGAGAGACAAATGAGACAATATAATGACAAAGATGCTGAGATGACACATTTTTAAAGCCCAAGGTTCTTTGAATTCTAGAAGCCACCACAGTCAATAGTATTTAAATTATATATAAACATATAAATTACATATGAATACATAAAATATATTTATAGTATATATAAAATATATTTATAGTATATATAAAATATAGAATACACACTATATATTTAAATCACATATAATTATATAGAATTGCAATTACAAATATATAATTAAAATTATATAAATATATGCATACTTGTATGTTAAATATTTATATAAATTATAATTATAAATACATTTTATATAAATATGTAGTTATTATATTACATATCATATATAACATGTAATATAACATGTGTAAATGAATAACTTAGGCACCTATTTTAATGAACATAAAACGATATTGAAATTATCCATCAAATCATTTAATAAGCATAACCAACTACTCCTTTTAATTTAGAGCCTAAATAAATTTATTTCTAATTTTTTGAAATGCTCATATAAAACATTCACACCAAAATAACAAAAAATGTTTTTCTACCCCAGATTTTAGTATATAAAACCATTGAAATGCAGTGATATTTACTTAGAATAAATAAGAATATTTTATGAAAATATTAAATATAAAACTATCAAAGGTGTACCAATCAACTGGAAGCACTTCTCACTCACCAAGCAAAACCTGAAAATTATTCTGAAATAAGAGGCTCTGGGTTATAAAAGTTCCAGATAAGAGTGAGTGTTACAACTAGTGAAGTTCACATGAAAAGTTCACAGATTAAAAAAAAAAATGTTTTAGAGAAATCTAAATCAGCATTGAGAAAAAGTACCTTATTAAAATAATCTCCATTTTCGTGTATAGTAATACACAAATAAATAGAAGCATATGCTTGGCTTCATCCTAAAACTAGAGTATCTACTTCATGTTACCTTCTTTAAATTTGTTTATTATCCAGTCTAGCTGATCCAGTACACTGCGGAAAGTACCCACATGATCGAGGACTTCTTCTGTTATAGAATTCAGGATCTATATCAAAAAGCGCAAGAAATACATCGATTATAACTTATTCTGTCATATAAGATAAATACAACTAGCAAATCAATCCTTTTTTTATAAATTAAAAATGAATTTGGATTTCCTATCAAGTATGAAAATTCACTTAAAAAATTCTACTGGTACTTAAGTGTACCTATACTCATTTTTTGTATAAGTTACCATTAAAAGAAACAGGGAAGAACAGCAAAGATGTAAAGATAAGAGGGCAGCATGAAAAAAAAACAATATGAGAAACATTAGAAAACATTTATCAAAAGAAACAGGACACAAACATTAAGGGCATTTTTAGAAAGGAATACTACATTAGTTAATATCCATCACCCAAAAAGTTTAAGTTAATTTTCAAATGATGAAGAGATATGAGCATTTAGAGAAAAAATGATCTATAAATATATTACAAAACTACAAAGTACTACTGATATTTTTATTATTTTTAGAGTACTGAAGTGACATAAAAGCATAATAAAACTAAAGTCCCCCATAATCCTGTCCTTCAGAGAAGTACTGTTAGTATTTGGTGCAGTACACAAAGCTAAACTTTTCATAAGATTTAATTCATTATCAGATACAAAGTAGGAAATTCAAAAATGGGGATTCAAAGCTAGAACCCTGAGTCCAAACACATGATCTTAAGCACTATGCAATTCTACTAGTGTGATAACTAAAAAAAAAAAAAAAAAAAAAAAAATTGCTCCAGAATGAGAAGTAGCATTCTCATTAATATGGGGGTATAGAATGGCAGGAGATATAATGTTCCTTTTTTAACATCTTTGACACTTTGAAACTTACTGATTTCACACTGATTCCAGGAAAGAAGCCATTTATGACAACATGAATGGAATCTTGCAGCATGGTGGCTCGAAACCTTTCTAGTAAATCTCTCTTAGAACCCAAACCATAAAGCACAATGTTGAATCCCAAGCTGTTAGGAAAGACAGCATTCATGAAATTAAAGTTCAGTAACTCTTATTGCCAACCAGTTTATAATCAACCAGTTTCCTTAATTTAAGCCTATAAAGAATACAGGAAGAACTGTACACCAAGTTCTGTACACCAAGCTTATAGTTCCAGTTTTAGTAGCTTTGGTGTCTGTACACCAAGCTTATAGTTCCAGTTTTAGTAGCTTTCTCCCCGGCTCATATTACTTTCAAGCAACAGGTGCCCAGAAGTAAAGGGAGAACATTGGTAGGTACAAGGCACTAATAAGTTTTTCAGGCTGAAGCAGAGTTTTGATTGATAGATTAAAGTGAAAAGGTAAGCAGAGGCCAGGTCACAAAGGTTCTTGTTAAGTCAACTAACACAAGTAGATTTTATTCCAAAGATTATGACCATGTATAAGTAACTAGTCAGGTGTTAACGGAAAGGTTTTACATGAGAAAGTAACATGATCTTTTTAAGAAGATCACAGTACCTGAATGGGAGGAATAGATAGGGAGGAGGGACAAAACTGACTTGAATTAGGTGTTATGGAGAAAAATGTAAGGTGTCAAGAACTTTATATGTTAAGTCAATAGTATCTGAAGAGTAATGATTAGATGTGGAAGGTGAGGGAAAGGGAATATTTAAAAATAACAGTTTTTTGGCACAGGCAACCACATAAATGGGGTGACGTTCACTATGCTAGGTTGCAGGCGTAGGTGGGAATGATGAGTTTCAATAAGTAAAATATTATGTTAATTGAATAATTTATAGGACATCCACATGGAAACCTCCAATATACATTCAAATAGCCATGTCTGCTGCTGAAGAGTGTGATCTTGCCTGGGCTGGGCTGTAGATACATTTATGGAACTTAATTCATATTCAAAAAGCAACCAAAGCCAAGAGAGTGAATGAGATGGCCCAGAACACCAAGCACAAGGGCCCAAGCTAAAGTTCAACTCCATGATTGTTTATGGAGGTCAATCAGAAACAGTATTTATACAATGCTCTGTAGCAATGCAGGATAGCATAGAAATAGAAGAACAGGAGACAAATAACCACCAAAGGTAGAGATCGACAAGATAGAAGCAGCAGAAAAAAAGAAGCAAAAGAATTCAGAGAGCTAGCAATTCCACTGAAAAAGCTGACTATGAGGTCTAGGCTAGGACGCAAAGCAAATCCAAGTTATTGGAGTTGACATACTGGAAGGAGGAGGAATTGGACTGGGGAATGGGATTAAGAGAGAAGTGCTGCTTTCTAAATTTATAATGAACAGATCCATAAATTGTTACTGAAAGCAGCCAAGATCCTAGCAAGGAAAATAATCATTCTCTTACTAGCACAACACTTTGAATTTCATTGGCAAAAGAAAACTAGGATCAATTGGGAAAAATTGTGGCAATTTCTATGTTCCTACTGCTTGTTAGACCTGCCTTCTTATTTACCCCAGTGACTATGTAACTGTGAGCATCTAAGTATATTTTTATTAGCATCCATTTCAAACACTTCCTTAAAAATACAAATATAACTTATTCTAAGAAAGGATATTTATCTTACCAATGGCTTTCACATCTAATAAACTTAGAAAAGACAAATTTCTTGAAAAATGTAGAATTTCTAAGAAGAGCCATACAATGACATTTCTACATTTGAGTCATAAAATTGGAAAAACACCTATTGTTCAAATTTTTACATGAAAAAATATATGAAGTTCATTGTAAAAAGAAAATTAAATGTTAAACTGCTTGATTTTAACATACTTTATAAATATATATTATTATTTTACAAGGGTGTGCAATGATGATAGTACTTACTGTAACTGCAACATCCATTTATGAAATAATTGTTCATATTGTTGATTTAATTGTTTAAGTTCAGTAGAAAAGGAAGGAGGAACCTTGCTCAATAAGTCACATAAAGTTTGCTTTAAAAAAAAAAAAAGGAAGAGAGAGGAACAAAATCACTCTCAACATACATCAAATCAATCCAAACGAAAAATATTTTCTTAGAGGTAAGGGTTAGAAGAGGCCATTAGTGGAAATATTACTTTAATCAGTTTGGTAATAAGTGCATCAACTAAATAAATACACATAGTATTTTAAACATGATTTAAATGTTTTTTTCTAATTAAAAAATTTTTTTTAATTTTTAACACTATTACAAATATGTGATAACAGTAAAGAGTTTTTTCTAGATCCATACGCATGATTATAAATTCCAACTGTAAGACTTTAATTTCTAAAAAGATTGTTACCATAAGGAGATGATTAAACCTGCCTTCCAGCTTTGACAACAAATCCAGTTTTAAAAACCTATGGATTTGGAAAAAATGTAAAAGCTTAGGGTAACAATTCAACATTAATTCTTAGAAAACATTAAATGTTCTTTATAGTTTACCATTATTATTAATAAAATAAACTTCTATCACTGCTCCTCCAAAAGCTATTCCTAATAAATCCTTTAACTTTGATAAGTATCACAAAGTTTTTAAAAATATAATGTAAATAAACTGAGGAAGGTATATTGCCCTGTACCCAAAACTTGGAAATTCTTGCTGGTGAATCAAATATAGCTCATTTTTTGAAATGAAAACTCTAGTAAAAAGCTGTATGTGCATTTTTATCCTGGCTCTACCATGTTTTCATGATTCTACCCTTTAAGTATAATATTTTTTAAATTTAATTAGTTTCAAGTATACAGTACATTGGTTAGACATTTATTTATATAGTTTAGAAAACAATCCCCCTGATTGCTCTTTCTCTCCTCTGGCTCTCCACCTAGCCATTACATTAATGCTGACTGCAATCCCTATGTCGTGCTCCCTCCCCATCCCGGTGACCATCTATCAACTACTAATTTGTATTTCTTTATCCTTTTACCCCTTTCTCCAAGCCCCCCACTTCTCCTCCCCTCTGGCCATCACCAGACTGTCCTCTATATTTGTGAGTCTGTTTCTGATTAAGTACAACAGTCTATTAATACTGAAGACTAGAGTTGCAATCAACATTCTAGGCACTCTAGCCTGTACAGTTTTTATTTATCCACATAATTAAAGAGAATAAGTTTTAAGTAAAACTGTTAAGTAGTTTAAAATTTTTTTCTCTCATTCCTTCTGAAGTTTAGAGCCATGAAGTTTAAAGCAGACAAAGTACGAGCAATCATTTCCAGTACTCATTTGTACTGGATTACCAGAGCATACTCACACGTGAGTGTGAACTCTAAAATATTATCTCATCTATAAACTTTCATTTCAAATTTTAGTATCTGTGGAGAATAACATTACTGGCCTCCAAACTTCCCCACTCCCCATATCCACACCCTTTGCCATATGACTGTGTAGTCTTTCCCACTAACGAGGTGGAGTCTAGTTCCCTCCTCTTTGACTTTGCTTTCAGCCATGCGATTTGCCGTGGCCACTAGAGTGAGGCAGAACTGACACTTAGCCCAATGTCTGGTGCCTAGGCTCTAAAAGGTTTTGTGTTTTTTCACTTCTCTTACATCTGACATTGTCATGAAAAGAACATGCCTCAACTAGCCTGCTGGTCCAGGGATGAAGAGAGACATATAGAACAAATCCTAGATCAGACAACTCCCAGCAAACCCAGAGACATGAGAAATAAATTGACACAAGCTACTGAGATTGTATTGGTTAGCCATGTCCACAATCACTGAAAAGCCTTCCCGTCCCTCATTATCGGTAACAGGTGTTTCTTACACTCTCCTAAAGGTCCATTTGACTCTAGGTCCTACGTAGTCCTATTTTGACCCTAGATCCATTTATCCTTCTCTCATGTTGCTTGTATAAAAATATATGCACTAAGCAGATGTTAGTGCCATCTCTTCCTTGGAAGAACTTGGTTTCTTGATACATGTTTTCGGCTAGTCTCTCATCTGAGTCTCAGTACCAGAAAGCCAGGTGACAAAACAAAAACAAAAACCACCACACAGCACCATGTCATCCCGGTCATACAAGCTTACCCTATACTCTCTTTCCTCTTTTCTGCAATTTGAAAATTCTGTCAAAGCTCTGTACACCTTAGAAAACTGCACTAAAATCTAGCTTGAGAGAATAATAAAATCTTGACACTCTGTGAGCCAATAACGCTCTCTTAACTTAGATTATCAAACCCAATTCTACTGAAAGATTTTCTCAGATAGTTCTGTCTCCTCTCTTTGGGAGGTAGCAGTCAAAAGCCTAACAAGTACAACTGTATAGTATTTCTTATAAAATGAGATACTGGAACCATAGGATATACTTCACTGAGCAGGTTTTTCATAATATCAAGAAGCAAAAAACCCTGTTTTTCGCAAGGTTGTGTAACTGAGAGAATAAGGTCTTTGTTTTATAACCAGTGTGAGGTTCAATGAATATATGGGTTAAATGAAGAACAGAGATTAATAGCACATGGATATCAAATACACTATGTCCTTGATGATTATTATAAATCCTGAAGTGATTTGATGATGAATAAGGGGAAAATGATGAATAAGGGGAAAAAAGTATAACTATAGTATGTCAAATAGAATTCTAATCCAGTGAACCATTTAGCATTTATATAATAAAATATGTAATAGTTACATTACATTAATTTGTTTCATTAGATCAGGACAATAATTCTGCTTATTTACTCTTCAAATTTGCTGCTTACGTAGTATATTATTCAGCTTGCAATAAGGAAAAATTGTAAGTAACATTCCTTGCAACATACCTGATCCAGTTTAGTTCTCTTTAATTTATGCAGTGTTCTATCAGAGGTTAAAACTTTTGAACTGCTGTGAGCTTCAAAATATTCTTCTACTAAGTCACTCTGAAAGTGAATAGAACAAAGTCAGTTCTTAGTTTCAGATACATCAAAACTACACAGTAATATTACATCAAAACTAGACAGTAATATTAGCAGAAAATAGGATATGTGAAATTTTTTATTTGGCAGTCAATATTTTCTATCTGAAGCAACAACACAGATTTTGGAACAAGCAAATTTAAATCTAGTGATAAAATTGAGTAACTCTTAGAACCATAAAAGTTAAAGAAATGGCTAGATTGAAGTTGTCTGTTCCCTAAAATAATTCCTAAGTTTCACCATATAATTTCCATTTAGACTTAAAAAAAAAAAAAAAGAGGGGTTTTACATACCAGAAACTTTGTTTTGCTTCACATATTTCCCAGCAAGTTCTTAAATATTAGTACAGTTGAAGTACTGTGAAAATGAGGAAGACCAACAGCAAGCTAAAAAAAAGACTTGCCTACTATTCCAGTAAATGGGCTCATACAAGTTCTACTGATTTGGGGCAGGGCAAACCTCCAAGGCAGTAAGGAAGGGATGGAAAGCCATTCAAGCAATAGGCTTCCTAGACTACTCTGAAGCTTTACACAGAACACCAAGATAATTAGCCTTTTCTCAAATCATGGTATCTGCAGTGTTCTTCCAAACAGCTCAGCATGGATCCATAGCCATCATTTATTATTCACACTGACTTGAAAACATCAACAATGTTACAAAGATGAACTATAAAAGAAGGTGTATACTGAGAAGTCTTGCCTCCAGTTATCCAATCAAAATTTTTAATTTTTAAAAGCTCTTTTTTATACAACTGAATTGAGATGTCACCTTTCACATATACTATAGTATTGTTACATAAATAGGGATGCAGACAGGCCAAGATAGAAAGTCCAAAATGGACACAAATACATATGGGAATTTACGTGGAAGGCTAAGAAAACAGAGAAAAGTGAAAGGAAAAAATATGTTGAGTGCCTCATTTGGATTTCCTCTCGTAGCGAAGCTTATCTTTGAGATATTACACAAATTTATTGAAGGTTTAAGTCTCTCTCTTCACTTACTGTTTTCTCTCTTTTCATTTTCTTAGAAGGTGTTTCTTTGTAAACAGGAGCTGAAACTACTTTACTCTGAGCTTGAATCTTTTGGCTCAATATGACTTCATTAGTGTCCTCTTCGTATTCTTGTGCAACCCCTACATCATCCTCTGAGTTAGAAGAAGAATATTCACTTTCACTGTCAGAATGAGACCTTGGAACTGCGGGGAAAAAATGCAATTGGGAAAATTTGACAGTTTGACAAGAGAGGCATTGTGGGGTATTAGGAAGAATGTGGGCTTTGAAGTAAAAGAGTTTGACTTCTGGTTTTGTCATTTCTTGCTGATGATTTTACCAGAGCTAGTTATGTTTTCTGAGCACCAGTTTCCTCACTTATCAGATGAGGCTAATAGTGCCTAATTTAATAAACCACTGTGAAGATTACACTGAAAGGTATATAAAGCAATTAACAATGCCTGACATGCAGAAACTGTCAATCATACCTAATACCATCCTCTTTCCTTCTTCCTTGCTAACAGAACTCCAATTTTGTAAAATGTAGCAATGTGCTCCACCCAAAGGGATAAATAATCATAGTAATCGTCTTTTCCTTTGCCAGATACTTGGTTTCCCAGCCTCCTTTGCAACTAGGGTGGGCGACGTAACCCTCTTACCAGTGAAATTTGAAGGAAAATTTGCTGGAAGGTTCTGAGAAAGATTTTCCTCCCAAATGGAAGGAAAGCCCCATATTTATACCCTTAGTTTAAAGCTATGGAAGTCGTTTTGCAATATGAAGTATCAAACCTAAAGATGAAAAAATGTTGGTGGCAAAGCAAAAAAAATAGGAAGAATCTGAGTCCTTCATGACATTGTTGAGTCACTAGATCAACCATGGAACTGTGTATCCCTAGATTTCTTATGACGTGAGATACTTAAATGTCTATAGCTTAAGCCACTACTGTAGAATTTTTTATTGCTACCTACTGAAAATGCCATTCTAAGTGATATACTATTCAATAAGTGGTAGCCACTATTGTTAAGCACTACTAATTCATATGCACACTCCATACAATTACATTTTTAAACAAACCACAGCCAACGCCACCGCTCCCCAAAACTAATAAAGCTAGTTTAACACTCATAAAGTAAGAATAAAACTAGTTTTACATTCAACAAAATAAGTATAAAACTATCATAAAAAGTTCACTTCCAAAATATCAGTGAAATAACTTTAACCAAATCACTATATTTACTTTAAACAAAAGGTATATTTCAGAATATCAACAGTCAGCATATAACAAATATAGAAGCTAAAAAAAGGGTGGGGGGGCCTGATTTTGTAGGCATATATAGCTTAGCAGATTCAGATTTGCACTGACTGCTGCCCATGGCAGATGCATGGGTTAGAAGTAGTTGGAGGTACCAGAAAAAATCTCCACTTTATTTACATATATACATCATACATGTAAATATATATGTTTGGTGGTAATTGAGAAGGAAGAGGAATTTCATCCTTGCTCTAGAAATGATTCTTCCTCAGGGTAAGGAGGAAACATAGGACATGGGATATATTTGACATAAAATAGTAATAATCATAATTGCACATGTCATCTTTTATTGCTTCAGATATTCAATCATTTAGTATTACCATTTTTATGTTGATTAATAGTGTAGTATTAACAGTTCTATGAAGTCTATACCTTGAAAAAGGGCCACAGCATGGATTTAACAATGTTAGCTAATATTATTGTCAAGGGCCCCAAGAAAGAACTTGACATCTTTCTGAAATATAAGTCAACAAGTCATTTGCCCCAAGTTAAATATTTAAAAATCTACAGACATTTTTAATTTTCCAGAAGGCAGGACCCATATGTTTACTTAGCTTTGTATAGCATTCAGTACAACTATGAGTATTTAAAACTATTTCATTATAAAATTTCTAAAAATCAATAGAACTACTTCCAACTGTCTCAAAACAAACTAAAAAGCTTATTGTTTTGTTGGAGAGACATTTTAACTAACCTCAATAGCCACTGACTAGAATGTAAAAGACATAGTGCTAAGTATTGGAGTTAAAATATAAGATACAGTTCTCGCCTTTAAGGAATCTACAGTTTAGTTGAGAACATAAACATATCCTGTTTTTCATGAAAAGAAATAGCAATAAGTATTTACAAGAATAAAAAGTGATAATAGCTAACACCTGTTAAGCATGTAACGAAGTCAAGCTCTACATTAAAACTTTTGACATCCTTTATCTCAGTTAATCTCAAAACAACTCAGGCTGGTACCATTATTATCCCTATTTTGCAAATGAAAAAACTGAGGCACAGAGAGGTCTCTATTAGTGGTTAACCAAAGATAAAAGGCAAGCAGTCTGCTAGATCCTATATACTTAATCATATTGCCTTTGTTTACATGCTTTTTATAAACACTCAGTGTAAAGAGTACATACCTATTAATCTTTTCCTTAGACGACGAGGTGTGGTTGACAGAAATTCACTTTTATCACTGTTCTGTTTAAAAATAAAAAAGCAATGTAGTTTATTCAGCTAATAATGACGACATGAAAATTAATGATGGATCTGAGAGAGAGGCTAGAAAAGAAAAATATTTTGTTTTCAGTCAGAAATGGGTAGAAGACCTGAACAGACACTTCTTCCAAGAAGACATACAAATGGCCAACAGACATATTAGGAGATTATATATTGATTAAGAGAATATACATTGATAAGTGTTATGTATTGATATATGGTCCCCTTTATCATTATGAAGCGTCTGTCATTATCTCTCATTACCTTTTTTATCTTGAAGTCTATTTTGTCAGATATAAGTATGCCTACTCCCACTTTTCTCTGGATGCCAACTGCTTGGAGTATCACTTTCAATCCTTTCACTTTGAATCTGTTTGTCCTTGCAGTTAAGATGTATCTCTTGTAGGCAGCATATGGTTGGGTTTTGTTTTTTGATACAATCTGCCACTCTGTGCCTTTTTATTGGTGAGTTCAGTCCATTTACAATTAGTGATTATTGAAATATGAAGTTTTCCTATAACTGTTTTATCTTTTGTTTCCTGGTAGCTCGGTGTCTCCATTGGTTCTTTGTCCTTGTGTGTCTATTATTTTAATTTGGTGGTGTTTTATGGTTTTTCCCTTTGTTCCCTCTTGTTATATGTTATGTATCTCAGTTCTAGATTTTGTGTGTGGTTACCATTAAGTTTATGTAAAAAAAAGTTATATATAGAGTAGTCCTTTTTCTTCTGTGTGCACCTTATCTCAAATTGCCCTTTGGAAATTTAAATTTAGATCCTAACCCTCTCCTCTTTGTTTTTATTGTCTCTAATTATTCCTATTTATGCTGTATGTTCATTTCTAGGTTGCAGTAGCTGTTGTCTTACCTCTTTAAAGTGTTTTTCTTTTTGACCTTTAACCATTATGTAATATTTAAACTTATAATACCCAGTTCTTAATAAAGGTTGCACTCTCCTTTTTCTGTGTGCCTGTTCGTTATCTTACCAGGTTATATATTTTGTCTTTTTGTTTCAGGTAGAATAACTCCCTTCAATGATAATCTAATGAGTTTTCCTTTATAAGTTACAGTTTTCTTTATTCTGGCTGCCTTGAGGATTTTTCCTTTGTCATTAATTTTTGACAATTTTAATATAATATGTCTTGGAGAAGGCCTTTTTGGGTTGAGATAATTAGGTGTTCTGTTTGCTTCTTGGATTCGAGGATCCAGCTCTTTCCATAGGACTGGAAAATTCTCGTCGACTATTTGTTTAAATATGCTTTCTGTTCCTGTCTACCTTTCTTTTTCTTGTGGTATACCCATTATTCTTATATTGCTTTTTCTGATCATTTTTTTCATTCTCAAGTCTCTTCTTCCATCTGCATCGTTTCCATGGTCTGTCTTCAGTATCACTAATTCTTTCCTCCATTTGGTCAGTTTTATTTCCTAAGCGTGCTATTTCATTCTTCCTCTCTTTTAATGAGTTCTTTCTCTCCAGATGTTCTATTTGGTTCTTTTTAAGAGTATGAATCTCCTTGGTAAAGTATTCCTTTTGTTCACTGATTTTATTTCTAAGTTCTTCAAACTGTCAATCAGAATTTTCTTGCATCTCATTGAGCTTTTTCAGAAGTGCCATCTTGAATTCTGTCATTAAAATTGCATATTTCTATATTCTTAAGCTTTTTTTCTGGAGATTTTTCATTTTATTTCTCAGCTGCTTTGTCACTTTGATTGTTCATGTTGTTTGATGGGCTATTTCTCCACCAGGGCATTAACGGACTATTTCTCCACCAGGGCATTTGATGGACTATTTCTCCACCAGTACATTAAAATGTACTTTTTTTTTTTTTTTAATTTATTACATAGTGATCTCTCTTTAGCAGGTTGCTAAGAAGAGTTTTTTCTTTTGGTTTCCAGTAGGTGGTGCCCAAGCTTCCTGGATCTCTGCTTTGAGGTTAAAATGGCCTTTATTCTCTGGTGAGGTGTGTGTCTCCTCTGTGACCAGGTCACTTTGGTCCCAAGGCTCCATCCCCATGAGAGGATGTGAAGGGTGATGGAGATCTGAGCCTCTGAATGGGCCCTGTTACTGCTCCAATAGACAGTTGCAATGCTCTGTTGTTTCCTCCCAAATCAGCCTGCCTCGGTTGGGGAGGGGTTGATTGGGAGAGGCCAGCACTATGTATGGCTGCTTCTCTTCTAGTAATCCTGTCCTTTGCGTTTCAGCTCTTTTGCTTCTATATATATCGCCATCCCTGTCACTCGTACCAGCTGCAGTGTATGTTTCAGTTCTGGTTGTGCAAATTCCTCTGGAGCTGGGTGCTAGCTCTGGAAGGGGGAGGGCATGCTCTGGGATGGTAGGGGGAGGCAGCCAGGCTCCAGTGACTCAACTTTATGCCTGGCAATGGCGGTTGCTAAGACACAGTTGTCCCCTTCTGCGCTCAGTATCTGCCCTGCTCTCTGCCTTGATCACTGGGATCTGTTGATCACTCAGGCTGTTCGGGGCTTCAAAGAGCCAAGAAACAGCAGTGTAACTCCCCTCACTCCTTACCCTGCAGGGAGCTCTGGGTTGCATTCTACAGCACCTTTGTTCCTCTCTCCTATTCCACCTCCTGACTCATATGATTGGCCCATCTTAGGACGCTCTGATGTGAAGATCTCTTAAACGTGCTTATTTGCAGGTTGGGTGTTTTTTGTTGGATTGTAGGTGTTCAGATTATTGTAATTTCAAGGGGTAGGGATCGGGGAGATCCCTCATGCCATCATGCTTCTGACATCACTCATTAAATGTTAATTTTTAATGGTACTAATAAAAAGATAAAATATCTTTGCTTTTGGGCAATATGAAAATATGACAAAAATTTTAAGTCTGCTGTCTTGTGCTAGGTTGTTGGTACTAGTTACAAATGTTAATAAATTTTGATTTGGGACATTAAGAATAGTACTGTAATAACTGAGCTGATCCCAATGGGTTTATGAAGTATATTACATTGTTTCAAACTTTTTTGATCTAGATCCTCAAAAATTTTTTTACATTTTGCCATCTTGATCCAGTACATATGTGCATATACAACTAAAACAAATTATAATGAAATAATAGTTACAAAATAGATATTGTCTATATCATTCTATTTCACTTTTTAAACTGCAGGTCATGTCCTACTAAATTGAATCTAAAATTGAGAGTTGAGACAATTCGTATCTATATAGCTTAATTATCAGGTCTGAGAACACTTCTGTCAAAATAACAATTTCAGAAAATTCTTGCTCAAAAAGATAGGGCTATAAACTAATAAATAACTTCACTGTTTGTTACAGAAATTTTTGCCAAATGATTTATCTCAATAGTTTTCTCATTTGGGCAATCTGCTCTCCCATTGGTACAATAATTACTCGTCAGGGCGAAAGAGTTTGCTTATCAAACAATGATTTTCTTATTAAGACGTTGGTTAAGGCTCTCTCCTTGACCAATCCTAAAATATGTCACGAATTTCATCTAACATCGATCAGTTCCCCATCTTGATGATGCGTCTTAAACCTCTTGAGTTCAGATCCCCAATTCCCATATACATTCGCTCCTGAACTCCTCTGTCTAAGATAGCGTGTTAAGACTCTGTCATAGTGATGTTGTTTTACCATAATAGGTATATTAGCTTTGATTAACAGGATTTCTCATGTCCCTTGGGGAATGAAGATGACCCACTAATGTGTTGTGATCCACAACCTAAAAAAGAACTTGTCAATATATCTAAGTTATTGAGTGGATTATGGGAATGAGTTTTACTCTTCTATAGCAATATAATACACAAGATATATTACAGGAAAGAAGCATTATTAAAGACAAAGGAGGCTCTGACATGTCTAATCCCACACCTAGACTGCCTAAATAGAACATTCCTGCACAGGCCATAACCATAGCCCTCAGTGTCTATACTCACATTCTTATAAAGGGTTCTCTGAACTTAGCCTGTACACAACTCATGGCCTGTCTAAATCTATGGTTATCCAGACCTGGACACACTCACCACTTACATACTCATTGTCTTGGATTTGTCCTTGCCCGTCTGGGCTTGCCCACATCCGGGCAGGGCCACTTGACAAGGAATAATGAAAAAAAAAACAAAAAACAAAAAAACACAGAAAACACAAAGGAGAGGATACAAATTGTCATTTCCTTTAGCTACCCTGGAATAAATTTACCAAAGTCGACTTAGTTTTCAAATGTAAGTTGTAAAAGCTTAGACTATGAGATTTAATGGATCTTGGGACCAATCCCCCAAGAAACAACAGAACGTTATGTACAAAAGCAAAACAAAACCAAATCATAAAGTTTCTAGGCCAGTCTACTAATTGAAAATACTCAGGGATAGTTCTGACACAGAAAAGGCATGACAGCTCACTCAAAAGGCCTGACTTCATTTTCCAGTTTTTCTCCTTCCTAGTGAGATACAATGAGACAAGTCACTTTACCTCTCCAAATCTCAGATTCTTTATCTATGTTAGGTATTTAATTGGCAAATACCTATAAATTATAAAGCACTATATAAATTAAGAGATGAAATTGATATTTTTCATCATGTCTTATTTTGTAACACTAAGGTTTTTGCTTGTTTTTAATCAAATGCTTACCTTCAACTGAACTTTGTCTGAAGATGAATGTCCTAAAGAATGAAACAAAATCCATTACTTACTATAAATACTTCACTTTTCATCACAGTTTAGTTTCATTAAACGCAAAGATGCAGTTTCTACCCAGAAGCCACCACATACTATACAAACTGAATTCTCAATTAACTGCATCTCCACTAGAGGCTGAATTGCCACTATTAATTATATAATTATTCCCATTAGTTACAGCTATGTCCTGTATTTCTTTAGCATTGATGTAACAAGAAAAAATGGAGCCCTTTTCATTTTTCATTATTTAAAAAGTATGCTGTTTAACCTAATTAGAATGAGTCATTCAAAAACAACTACTCCACAGTTCTCCAAAAATAGTAAGACTTCCAAACCCCCAAAGCTCTATTTCAAATAATATTTGCGAAAGCAAATCTTTGATGAACATTTGGCTACATGAAGCAAATGACAAGAAGATTTTAAGTCTGTTCTAGTTGGCCCTGCCAGTTCGCACAGTTTCAATCAGCATAGGTATTTTCCCCTTTTATTGATAGCTAAATATAGGTATACTAAGGCACACAGGTTAAGGTATTAACTGCATTTTGTTAAATGAATTTTTCAGAATAGAAAAGAATATATAAAAATGCAATTATGACAAGGGAAAAAAATAACATACTATAACTTGAAGCAACTATGAAAATTCTCTTTAAAGAACTGAGGTAAAATCTTACCCTTGCTACTTTGAGGAATGTTTATCATAATTTCAGGATCATTCTTCAAATTGAATGATATATTTTTTCTTGGTGTTTTTGCTAGTTCTGTAGCTATAAATAGAAAAAAAGAAATATATAAAAGACCTTCTAGTAGACAATAGTAGGTTAAAAAGGGAAATAGCCTTATTTTACTCTTATATATTCTTAAAAAAAAAAAAAAAAAATCTTTCTGTTACTATTATCAGAAAGATAAATAAAGCTACCCATATATTAAGAGTACTACTACTTTCACCTTTATTCTCTGTATTCCAAGCATCTTCAAGCCTTACATTTCTTTATCATATAAACTTAAAGTACATCTTTGTTAGAGGGTAAGAAAGAATGGCCAGAATGTGGGGTCTGAAATCAGAGAAAATTGTGTATATTTAAAATTATATCTCCCCTAAAATGTGGCATAGTTTATTTTCTAAAATATAATATTTTTTTAGTTTCTACAACTGTATAATATACATGAATACTGTATAGAATATATAGCACTGAAAAGATGGCTATTCAATTGAGCATCATATAAAATATTTGGCTTCTAAAAGGAATAGGCCATTTTAAAAGAAAAATACAATGTTTAACCTTAAAAATATTCACATTCTCACACTGTGAGAGGCATGTGGGAAATGAGCCTGATGAAGGAATAGATTTACATTTGCCAAATTAACACACACTAGAATATCATTTGCAGAGAAGATATACATTACTTAAATTATCTCCCTCTTCTTTTAAAAAAAAGAAGAAAATATACTTGAATTTGTGTAAGTTAAAGCTACTTTACTGACTCAAATTCTATATAACCTCTTTCACGGTTTTATTGTCCAGTCTTAAAATTGACCCAAGATACTCATGAGAGTCCCCACAAATACACTGGCTTTCTTTTTCTTAACTTCGTTGGTCCTCTGTATCATTCACTAGAGTTTTTTTTAATCTTTCTTTGAAATTACTCTTCCATTTGGATTCTGTGACATTACCCTGGCCCCCTGGCTATTGTTGGTAGTTACTCCATTGCTTTTCCATGGTTTTCTTCCTCCCTAACAGTCTGCCCCTGTAGGTATGCCTAAGGCTCATGCCTTGGTCTTACAAGATTAAAAAAATATACCATTTTTGGATGAAAGGCTGTTGATCCACAAAATAGGGGAAAAAGTTCACAACAAAAAGCCACATAAGTACAAAGTAATTTAGCTGAGATCATTTTGGTTTTATATTAAAACAAAAATTATCTGCTTTTAAATACTTATTACACAACAAAAGGAGAAAGAAAAGGAAGAGTTGAAGAGGAAAAAGAACAAGAGACACTCATCCATGTATGGTTATTGATGCACTAATAATAAAAAATTGGGGCATATATTTGTCTTTTTATTTTCATTTTTCTAATAATTCCTTTGTATTGTATTTTACATACTTTTTTATTGTATGTCTGGAACATATTAGAAATTTTAAAATAA
>NW_011888927.1:1533570-1577505 GCF_000151845.1 Pteropus vampyrus | reverse complement strand
TAAGTTATTTTAAAAATATTAAGTCATTTATATTGATATATTAGATATAAATTAGCATTTAGATTAAAATTAGCAATAATACGAGGCAAAGAAACTCTTTAAAGAGCATCATAACTAAACAGAGGTCCTAACTGAACACAGATTTTGGAAAACACAATCAGTCTCAAACTATCGAGAAAACTATCTTTTCATGACTATATATTTCTTTCAGACACGATGACAAAAATGCACAACATAATATTTAAGTTTCTTGCAGCACATTCAGATATAAGACATATCGCCACGGTTATGTGCATGTTGCTAATCTACTTGAAGAACTACTTGATTACTTCTCTGCGGTTCCACTCTACTTTTTACTATTAGTTCTTTCTTCAATGTTCTTTGTACTGCTTGATTGTCCTAGAGTTTCATTTAGGTCTTGGTGTCTATCTGATCTTTCTTCTAGTAATTACATTAGCATTTCTCTCAGTGATCCTATACAGAATTTAGTCATTTTTTACAGACTGAAAAACTTTATTTTTGATATAGATAAGAAATACATCAATGTAAATTATTGTATATACCACATTAGGTTCAAAATTAATGATGTATTTAATATTACACCTTTCAGAAAAACTGAATTGCAAATGACTGAATCATATTATATTCAGAAACAGGTCTTATAATTACTTCTTATATGTCTTTCATCAGTGTCCACACTTACTTTAAAAAGAGTGTTTTTTCACTTGACCTTGAACATTTACATAGTCATTGGCTAGAATAATTGCATAAAGATATATCACTTAAGAAATATATGTAGGTGCTTTATAATTATAGATTATAAGCCCTCTTATACAACCACTACATTTTATTGGGTAATTAATTATTATTCCATTGCTCTTGACTTTTTGGTATTCCCAAACCTTTATATGCTTATGGACGTCCTTTTCAAAGTGCTTTCACATGTCATTTCCTTTCTTTAAAGCTTTCAAAAACAATGACCCCTTCATACCACAGGATCCAAACATAGTGTCATTTGAATTTTTTTTTAAAGAATTAAATCGACAGTTTAATTTTAATGTTATAAGTAATTTATTACAGTCGAATTCTCTGAAAATCAGTAATTCGTGTGTAATTTGTATAAGTGGTAACTTGAGTAAAAAATGTTAGAACAGCCCATTCCTAACAATTTTATATAGTTTTCTGTAATACAAAGAACATATTCTATATACAGTACAAAACTCTTATTGAATAAATTCAGAATATCTCTGTGTGACTTAAGTTACTTATTTAAACTAATGGCTTTAGGAATGTTTAATAATTTAATATAAAATGACATCGTTCATCATTCTTTTAGGGAATGCAATGGATGATAACTATGAAGAATGTGGATAAATACACCTTAGAAAACATGTATAATGATTACAGAAATCAGAAAAGCAACATACCCAATTTAGCCATCTTTTCAGAGTGTTTTCTGTTTTGAAAAGAATAAACTTTATTCCCACCATCTGTAGCAGAGCCATTTTTAAAAGATTCTGAAAGAGAAAATACAACATGTATTCAGGAAAGATGAGCAAATTTAATAATGGTAAAAAAGATAAAATTTTAACTAAAAACTTAAGATTTGTACTCATCACTGCCTTACATAAAGGTTTAACAATGCATATTCATACATAAAACATTTTAAAATATGCAACAAATTATGATACTATTAATATAAATTTTAAAACACAAAAAACATACACAGGTACACAAATATATATATAAATCTCTTTTTTTAAAATCCCACTAAAAAAACCCTCCAGACTAGAGGGATATGTATTCAATTCAAGGTAGTAGTTGCCCTTGAGGAGAGAGGACAGAAGTGACTTTAATAGTTATGTTTCCTTTTTGCAGCAAACATGCAAAGTACAACTGCTAATTGACAAGGCTGAGATTTAAGTACTTGTTAGATGGTAGAAACTCTCAATTAGGATCATGACTTAATTTCATTCTTCAATCTTCCCTTTACATAATAACTACTACCCACAACATACTGGACACTCATACGCTAGCAATTCTCAATGTGTGGTCTGAGGTCTCCAAGGTCCCTTAGGCCAAAACTATTTCATAAGAACAAAGACATCACTTGACTGTCTATCAAACAAGAGTATACGGTGAGGTGTTCCTGAGACTATAAGATGTGTGAGGACATCACCACTCTGTTGGATACTGAAATGTGTGGAAGCAGATATGAAAATCCAGCTGTTTTCTATTAGAGATTTGCAAAAACGTAAAACCATGCCTTCATCACTAACTTTTTTTTGGAAATAGTTGTTTTTTATCTAAAGATACGTAATTTATGTTAATATGTAATAGGTTTATTATTGTTATTACAAAACACTGCCAAATTTCTCCAAAGTCAGTGTTTGCTCTCCTTATTTCTGAGTTCCCACTGATGTATCTATGCACTAACACTTAGTATTATCTAAACTCCTTAATCTTTGCCAATCTAGTGGTTGTAAAGTGAATCTCATGGGGAGAGGTATTTTAATTTGCCTTTCCCTAATCACTAAGGAGGTTGAACATCTTTTTACATGTTTCTTATTTCCAGAAGAAATATCTTCTCTATTCTGAGACTTGTCTTTTCACTTCTTCTCGGTGTCATTTGATGAACGGAAGTACTGAATTTTTAAAAGACTTTATACTGGAGAGTAGTTTTAAATTCACAGTCAACTTGAGTGGAAGTTACAAAGATCTCCCACATATGGACAGCCTTCCCCACTATGGACATCACACACCAGCATGGTATACTTGTTACAATCGATGAACCTACTTCGACACACCATTACCACTCAAAGTGCAGAACTTATATTAGGGTTCGCTCTTGGTGTACTTACTACATTCTACAGGTTTTGACAAAAGTATGGTGATACGTATCCACAATTATAGTATCATACAGAATAGTTTCATTGGCCTAAAAATCCTCCCTACTCTACCTATGCATCCCTTCCTTCCCCCTGACCCTTGGCAACCATTAATCTTTTTACGGTCTCCATAGTTTTTCCTTTTCCAGACTGTTGAAGAGTTGGAATTATATAGTATGTAGCCTTTCAGATTGGCTTCTTTCACTTAGTAATATACATTTAAGGTTCTTCCATGTCTTTTCATGGCTTAACAGCTTTTGTAAACAAAAAGTTAAAAGTTAAATAAGCCAGTCACAAAAATAGAAATAATATATGATTCCGCTTATATGACATACCTAGAGTAGATATATACATAGAGAAAGAAAGCAGAATGGTTGTTGCTAGGGGCCAAGGGGACTAGGAAAGTTTTTTTAATGGATACAGAATTTCAGTTTTTAAGATGAAAAGAGTTCTGGAGATTGGCTGCAAAATAATGTGAATATATTTAATAGTGAACTATACACTTAAAAATGGTTAAGACAGTAAATTTTGTTATGTATATTTATCACAATTTTTAAAAATAATTTTTTACTTAACCACAATGAAAAACCTGACATAGTCCATAAGTTCAAATTGGAATTAAGAATAAGGCTATATACTACTACAAATGGACCACATATTTGTCTCAGAATTTTCTAGCCGCCAACTTATAAAGCATCAATTACAGAATTACACTGTTCATAAGAGTGAAAACAAAACAAATGTTCACTGATTGTCAAGACAAAATGCTCTTCTATTTCATGCCTGAGATCACCAGTATTGTCATGCAATGATTTTTCTCCGGATGGGATGCATTAATAGATGATGAGAATTATGCCACGCATGTCAAGATGTGTGCTGCTTATAAGAAACAGCTTATACTTCAATAGTAAGTAAAGTATTTAGAGGTCCTTGTTGAACAGTTTTTTTCTTTTGTAACTATTCCTAAAGATTCTTTGTCAAATGTCCTTGTTTTAAAAATAATGCTTACTTGTTCTCTGTTTATAATTAAAGACTAGACAGAAGCATATTGTTCAATATCTCAAATAAGGTTAAAGAAGACTACAATAGATGTCATCATTTCTTTCCTGGAAAAAAACATCAAAAGAAAACTCTCCTTCTTACACCTTAACTGGAATATCACTTTTGGCTCCTATATATATTCTGGCAAACAAACAAACAAAACAAGAAGCGTCATGTCTGCAAGACTTAAACTTAAGTTATGGGCCTCTCTATTGTACATGCCTATAGCCAAATAAATAGCTCCATTTCCTGGACGCAGAGACTGTTGACACAAGCTTGATGTGTGAGTGCATATAGACGGATAAAAGATACACACTGAATTATTAACAGTTCCATGTTCTCTAAAGCATGCATTCCCAACAAGAATATTACACCTGATGGAATGAAAATTGGCTCTTAGTGGGAGGAGCGTGAAAAATACCTTAGATATTATAATGGTCTGTGGCCTTCCAAAGGGTCACAGTATATAAACAGATATACAACATATATGCAGTATTAAAATTTTATGGGTTAGGAGTGATTAAGAGAAAATGTCTAATAAGGCTCCTCAGGGGATAATAATCAATCAATCAATCAATTAATGTTGGGAAACACTGCTCTAAGACAAAATTTCTCAATAAGTGTACAGAAATTAAAGGTATGGGTAACAGGTGTGCTGAGTACTGATCCTATTAGGCCTTTGAGGTTGCCAGTCAGGAACTACAGAGTTGGCAGCAATAGGGGTCAGAAGCCCAAGGGCATCTGTCCCTAGTCTGGAGCATTCTCCTCTATTTATTCCAGTGTGCCTCCAAATATTTATTGTTGGTGCCATTAGGTGAAAAAGGTTGGAAGCACTGAGTTTCTTACTACAAATATGTATTACTTTTGCAGTAAGAAAAAATTTTTAAGAAAATATTTTTTTTTTGGTCTCTTCTTTCAATCCCTTCTTAGATCTAGCATAACAGCTAGTCAAGAATCTAAAATTCTATTTAGAATATGCCCTAAAAATGTCAACTCTCTAGTTGGGAACTCTTCAGAGAATCCACCCTACCCACTAAGCCTTCTGAGGGACAGTGGTCACTTTTCGTATCATGTTATTTAACATTGGACCAAACCCAGAAGCACTACGACTCAATAAGTGACAAAAAGGTCAGAAGTAGTCATGATGGCCATTTATAAGCCAAGTCTGAGAGAGTAAAAAATATGTACATGAGGGAGATAGATGGCATAGAGAGAACAAAACAGGTGCACAGAGGTGACATGAGGGAGACTAGGAGATGCATGAAAGCCAAATCCTCCAATTTTAAAGTGGTCCCAATTCCAGTGCCTTAGTGCCTGACAATACTGATTTTGTTCCTTGGCTTTTATTTTTTTAAGCCAACTTGGGTAGAATTGTGTTCCTTGCACCCTAATATAAATCTGTGCTCCTTAAGCCCTAACTAAAATATAATTCAAGCCTAAAAAATGCTAAGTATAATTTGGCAGGAATCTGGCATGCCAAGGTTGGAACAATGTCACGTCTTGGAAGGTTCCTTCTAACTATTTCTATAAAAAAGATGAAGATAAAAATGAAGTAACTTACTTTATGAAATTATTCCAAATTAGTTAAAAATATAAATATCTTAAAAAGTAACTTTAGAGTGGTTAGTCTGCAGAATCCATCCTTCTAAAAATAATTAAGTTTAGGACCGGCTGTTTGGGAAAAAAAAAGAACTGCAGAGAAAAAATCTATAGTAGAAACTCAGTGCTTCCAATCTTTCAACCATAGTGAAAAAACCTGAAGCAATGCTTTTCTCATGAGAAATATATTAATATAGCACACCACATGAAAATAGTTCAGGAGATGGATGGTGGTGATAGTAGACATTATTAATGTATTTAATACAAGTGAACTGTACACTTAAAAATGGTAAAGATGAAAAAAATGGTAAAAATGGTAAATTTTGTTATGTGTATAGTAAAAAAAAATTAGAGAAAATAATATAGCACACCATTGCCTAACCTACCAGACTACTTTTATACATCCTGCAAAGTAGTTTTGGCTATTAGCAGAAATATGAATGTATAGTCCCCTTCCATCCCCAAATACCTTGAATATCTTGTCCTAAAACTTGCACATAGTTCTGATCTTTTAAGACTTCTTGTTCATCCTCCTCCAAATCATATTCTGGCTTCTTTATTATTTTTTTTGTGTTAACCAAAAGTTGAGGTCGTTCCTTTTTTAATTTAGTTCCTATAAGAATATCCAAAGAATTAGAACATGGCAAAAAAAGAGGAATTAGAAAATAGCAGGTATAAATTCTTTCTAAACATTACATTTAAATAAGTAAAGAAATTATACTACTTATATTGTCACTACTTAAAAGATGTAAAAAAAATCGTGTTTTCTCTTTGATTTAGGTACAGACCACTCTTCCACAGTTTACACAACTAAGTTAAAAAAAAAACAACCTTGAAAGTGTATTTTTTGGTGGGGTCAAAATAACTACAAATTTTAATTACAATGGGTAGTTATTTACCACTACTATTGAGCATTTCATTTTAGATGAGGCTTTATTATTTTTAATTTTCAATAAAGTTTGAATGGAGTCAACTAAAATTTAGTTTTTATTTACAGTCTTACTAGATCAACTATTTTGTGCCATATGTTCAAAATAGGTTAAACTATTTTAAAAAGTGAAACAATCTATAACCATTATAAAGGTAATCTCTTCAATTGTAGAATTGCTCAGTACCTCCTTCTCTATCAAGAATGTGATTAAGAACATCATCATCTCCCACAAACTGAACCTCCAGCATCTTGTCTTCTTTTAATTCCAGTTTATTCATCATTGCCAACCTAAACAAAAGCAATAAAACACTCAAAAGTAATGAAAAATTCATGTCAACAGCCAAATAAATTAAACATTCACATAATAAATACAGGTATTTGTATATTTTAAAAAGTCTTTTAAGTATGAAAAATATATTATACATTATTGTATTAACATTACATTTTTGATAATAGATAACAATTCTTTATCTGAAAAATAAGAGAAAGAGGTGTCTGAGATTTGGAAAAAGCCAAATCCATTCAAGGCAACTAAAATGTAATAACAAGAAAACAATTCTGCCCATAAAGAAAGCTCTAATCAATCCACAAAATAACGACATTACCATAAAAAGAATGGTTAATACATTAGAGTTTAGAAAAGGAGCACCCGAACAAAGAATAATGGTTTGGTGGATTTTAATATCTGCTCACTAGAAAGATACAGACAATTCATAGAAGTCTGTGTAAATGGTCACTGGTGTACAAAGCCTGGATCACAAAATCCTCAAGCAACTCCCTTTACTATTATTGCATGCTTACCAAACAACTTTACAAATGTGAATAAGGATTTTTAGGTATCTTGGTAACTAAATAGTAAGTATAAATATTTCCAATACTTTATAATCAGTTCTTCACTGAACAAACTTGAGTTTGGCAGGCAAAAGCTTAATCAACTCTGGCTACTCTAACAAAATTTAGCTTTGGAACTTATAATACTAATAGCCTGAAATTAATTAATGATGATTCCAACTGGCTGCCAGCTAATCAGTTTACCCCCAAAATGATTTTTTTTCTCTTATAAATCCTATTTTTGCCTTTTCTCCTGATAAGAGGTATTATGTCCCTCATGAGTCAGTTATTTCCATGCAGTTGACTTCCTAAGTGTTGTCAAGTTTTCTTTTGTAACTAGCACACTTAAATGACTTGTCTTAGTTTTCATTTACCTTTAAAGGTACTGTACATTCTGCAGCTGGAAAATTCAGGTAAAATCACCTGTAACTGGAAAAAGAACTCAGCATCAGCTAATGGGAAAATGAAAGCAACCAAAGTAGTTCAAGAATTTTAACAAAGATAGATAAATCTGGTTCTTACAAAGCCAAGGCACAGTAAAGTACAAAACAACTATTATCATTTTGGCCAGGAAACCTTAGAGACAGAGATCCAGATTGTGGGGGCAGGTGGGTAGAGAAAGGCGGCCAAAATTTGAGCACTTACTATGTGGTAGATACAGTTTTGAATATTCTGTATGTATTCTCATTTAATCTTCACAACAATTCTATTAGGTTTATATTTTGTGGATAAAGATAATATTTCATCTATAATTTATATGATCAGTTTCAGTAGAACATATCCTTTTGGGCCATCTTCTAGTCATACTGCTTATTATGAAAATTAAGTTGTAGTAGAGGAAAAGTTTAATGTACCTACATGACATTTGTGTAAAATAAACTTACAATTTCTTTACATCTGTATAAAATTTTCTGGGGAGGCTGTTTGTCAGGCAATGTTTTAGTCACTTTTATGTACATCAGATTATTAAATCCTCAGATTCTGAGGCAGTTAAAAATTTATATGCAAATTCCCCCTATTTATAGATGAGTAAACTGAGTTAAATATTAAATTACCCAAATTCACACAATTAGAAAATGTGTTAGGGCTGAAACCTCAGTTTAACTAATTACAAAGTCTCTGATCATTCTATTACACCAAACACTCTGCCATTAAATATCCCAAACGTTGGAAACTATTCATAATATGTTTAATTATTTTCCCACACAGCAATTCAAATATCCAAAGACCTCTGTAGTTCTCTAGGTTTCCAGTTCATCAGATTAAACATCACTAGTTCTACCAAGCATACTTTTAAGAACATTGCCAGATTCCGTATAATCTACATTATTTTAAATTATATACTGCTTTGTTCTACAAAGGTTTGAAGCAGTGACAATAAGCAAATGTAACAAAATGAATGATAAACTATTAATACTAATAGAGAGTCTGGATCAGGGAAAATCTAAAGAAAAGCAGAAAATAAAATCCTAGAAAGAATTTTGGCTGTAAGCTTCCTGGCAATCAAAGTGAAAAAGAAGTAAAAGATCAGTTACATAATTCTCATCGGCAAAAGTTTAGTAGTTCCTTGCAGGGGTAGATTTTCAAGGAAAATTTAAAAACAAATATTCTAGACAACTGAATACTGTCCTAGGCAATTTTCCTATGATACTTTACATAAGAAGTGCCCAGGCAGAGGCAGTCTAACTTGCTCTTGTTTGTAGCCGAATGCATTTATGTGTAATTTCCTTTTCTAGATTTTAAGACATCAATTATATAGCACAGAATCACCAAAGTGAAGAAATTTCTACAAAAGACCTTGAAAGAAGATTTTTCTTCCTTTTTCTCCAAGTATTTCTTTAAAAAGCACTACCCAACAATCACATATAATGCAAATATTTAGTGACCATTTACTCACCAAGGCACTGTCTTGGGTGCTCTATTTTTTTTGGTGGGGGGGGGGGTGCTTTACTTTTAAGACTCCTTTCAAGGAGTTCACAAAACAATACAGCAGCACTAAATGAGTGCTAAGAGCAGCGAACTCTCCTTTGAGAGCAAATACAGATTTACCGCAAATTTTAAAAACAATTCTTTTAAGAAAAGGTTAAGTATAGGGTAGTAGTTAAGCACCAATTTTAATATCAGATAAACCTGGATTCTGATCTTAACTACACATTTATAACCCTGTGACTCTGGACAAAGTTGTGACGATTAAATGAAATCATATGCTTGGCATGTGAAAATGCTAATTAAATGTTCCTTAACGTGGCTATTTTTACTTTAAACTTCAACTTAACCATTCAGATCTCTTGTACATCTCTATATCCCATCTAACATCTAATAGAAAAAGTACTGAATAAACGATGAATGAATTATGTCCATTTACCATGAAGTGCCATAACACAAAGTTGTGCAGGGCCATGCTACCTTTCTTCAGATTGAAGTTTAAATAGGGGGAAGGTGTGATGGTGCTATTAGGATTTCAATTGCAAAACAATATATCAATATCCTTTTAAATCAAAAAGATCTACCAAAAGAGCCTGGTTTATCGACACTTTATAATCAAGCGTTGTCCCAGGGTAACTGTTCAGTTAGCAGGATTCATTTAGTGCTTCCAGGCTGGGATGACATTAAAGGGTTTCGCCCCAGTGGTAGTTTTGGGAAAAGATCTCTTCCTCCTCAACCCTCATTGTACCTGCTCCTCTCCCAGGACACTTTACTTCGTTCGTTACGGATTTCTGCGTATCTCTCTTTACAATCCCAAGGTTCCTTATGCAAGGAAACAGATATGTTGGTAACAGGCGTCCCTTGTACAGAGGCCTATCACTGCTGGACAGACAGACGGTCTGTCCAGAGAGAGCCTCTCACCCGAGCAAGCCTCTGACGGACTTCGGCCTGGGCCTCGAGCCTCTGACCAGTTAGTTGGCCGTGCCCTCCAGCCGGGGGTCCTCCAGGTCGCGGAGCTGCGGGCAGCCTGAGGGAAAAGAGGGAGGTGCAGCGGTCCTGCCCTGAGAGCCAAGAAGCCCGGGAACACGCGCGCCCCAGCTCGGCCGCCCGGCTGCGCGCACCTGGACTCACCTCCCAAGCTCGAGCTAGGCAGGAGAGGCAGGCAGGCTGCCTGGGCGAACCACCACGCACCGCTAGGTCACGGCCAGTCGCGGCTCTGGCCACCTCGCGCCTGCCGGACGCCACTCTGTTGAATAGTCGCGACAGGGAAGGCGGCTTGGGCCCCAGGGGTAAGGCCAAATTTTTGTAAGCGGTACTGGAGCAGGGTGGCAGGGTGGCAGGGTGGCAGGGTGGCAGACTCGCAGGCTCGCAGGCTCGCAGGGTCGAGCAGGAAAACCCCGGAGGCCGGGGGATGGGAGGCTGCTGCACACCGAATCTCCCGCCCTGCGCAGGGGGCGGAGCCCCGGAAACCCAATAGGAAGCTGTGTCAGCCGAGAGTGATGGCTCTGCTGGCCAGCCTGCGCCGGCCTCCGGCCTCGTTCACCAAGAAACCTGAGGAAACTAAACCCTAGGCGCTGGGTTCGGGGCCTTGCCTTTCCTCTTTCCGTTTCCGGGGAAGGGTGAAGGAAGTGTTGGTTAGATCCTAGGAAGTTTGCGGAGGTGTACAGTGCTCAGCTGTCTCTCTGTCTTGAGGTAGTCTTAAAAGTGTTTACTGGTTTCTCTAGATACCTTCTTCTGAGGAAAAAGATAATGGGAATGAATTCGCATTCTCTTTTTATTTATTTTAAACTTCACATCATTTGGTATGAAAGGTAGGATCCTGTGTATCTCTAAGGTGTGGGTATGGAGGAGGGGAGACCTCTCTGTAGAGAAGATATTAGGGTCTGGACACTGAGTATGGAGATAGGATCAGACTGCTAATGGATTGAAGAGACAGGGAAGACAGAATGATCAGACATAGAAAGATAATGAAGACGCAATACTGCTGGGATACAGTATTACCCACTAACAGAATACAGTTTCAGTTGGATTCACTCATTCATTCACAACAAAACTACAGAGTCCCCTTTGAGGAATAGAGTGAAGAAATAAAATGAAGTCCCTGTAGTCTTGCTGTTAAATTACCAAAATCAGGTAGGTTGATGTATGAAGAAATGATTCTAGTTTTAACTAGCCTGGGTACTCAAACTTTTGAACTTTCCAGTATTGTGTCAATGCCTGGATATACATCAAACCTCCAGATAACCCTCTGATTACTCCCTGAAGGACTAAGGAAAGAAAGTTCCCATATTTAGACCACATCCATTACTCAGCCCACCAGTCACCTGCAGGGATCTCCAACCTCTGGGCCTGTTAGGAACTGGGCCACACAGCAGGAGGTGAGCAGCAGGTGAGCAAGGGAAGCTTCATCTGTATTTGCAGCCACTCCCCAGCACTGGCATCACCACCTCAGCCCCACCTCAGATCATTAGACATTAGATTCTCATAGGAGCACCGGTCCCTGGTGCCAAAAAGGTTGGGGACCTCTGATCTAGAGGATTACTATCTTGGACCAATGTAGAGGCTAAGAATGCAGGACTGATTCTTTTCAACGATGTACTCTTTACTAAAAGAACTCTTAGCTTTTCTTTCTGGTTTGGAACATTCTCCATATTGCCTAGTTGTGTTTCCAATTTGCAAACCTGAAAACCCCTGAATAAATCTATCATTTATTTCTGTCCAAAGCCACCACCAGACTCATTGAAAGTTCATTTGACACTCTGGATAAAGGAGGTAAGAGCGAGAGCAGAAGGAAGGAAAAGATGGAGTTACACCATTTTGGAAATTTAGGAAATCCAATTGGGAAACTGAAATGATGGTAGCCTGGATACCTTAATATTCTATTTTGGTCGGCAGAATTTAAGAAAACAAAAGAGAAAGGTAATTTTCTCTACATTAGAAATAATTTGAGGGGTGAGTAGAGAGAAGGGGAAAGAACATAACCAACAGTTAACAATGAAGTGCTTTAAGAGTTCTTAAAAATTTGAAAATCTAACAATATTAAGGATATTCAACTAGTATGTTATGTTTCTGTGATGTAAACTCTTCCGTCTCTCCCTCAGACCTTCACAGTCTTCTACAGACTTAGAGGCCTTGATGTGAGTAGTGAGTTGATTTTTTTTAAATGATATATGTATGGAAAATAGATGCTTAGTTTCTCTTTTAGATTGATATTAGTGTGGACAAAAGGGGTTCTGTAATAAATCTGACACGTCTAGTGACCAAAAGTAACCTCGCAGCATGATCTGATCATAAATTCCTAACTGGGCAGGTCATGATAGGTAGTCACACCCTGGCCTATAACTTCTTTAATAAAAGGTTTTTAAGCAAGCCCTATCCATTTTTCTTGTGCATCTAGGTTAACACACCTTTGAAATGCCAGCAGTAATCCTTTTTTCCACACCCCTCAAAAGCTTAACCACCCTTAAGGGAGCACAAAATCTTAAATATCCTGTAATCCAGTCCCCACCTTGCTTTCTCCCACTTTCATGCAATCTTCCTTACCTTCCTTCCTTAATTCTAAATGTATAAAATAAACTGCAGAGCATTTGAGATCTTATTTCCCAACAATTGTCATTAGTTTGGCTAAAATATACTCAAACTCCTATAAAAATTCCCCCCATGTTTGGATATTTCTTATGTAGACTAAGATAGATAAAAACAGAGCCATACCATTCATTTAGGGATGGCAGGAAGTTGAAACTAGAGGCAACTGTAAATGGCAGCAAGAAGGTCCCCAAATGAAAAAGCCAATTAACCTGTCAATCTACATCAAAACCTACTAACTGACAAGCCCTGGCCCTAGAGGCAGAGCTCCAACCAATTTTAGCGTCACTAAACTTTTGAATAAAGAGTCAACTCTGAAAGAGACAAAACAAATAGACAAGGAGCAAACATACTATATAGAACCAAGAAAATTTATTCCAAACTGTAATTTTTTAAATCTCATATTTCATGTCTACAAAACAAGGAATAAAACAGGACTATAAGGTGAAATGAGTTATCAAATTTAGATTTTTTTTAATTTTATAAGAATTTTAATAACATTTAATAGTATTCAGACTATTGTTTTTCTTCAGTATATATTTGAAATGGAACGAACTATAATTTGTGATGGGATTATATTACAAAAATATCAGTAACTTTCCCCGTTGACCTTTTATGATATATTTAAAATAAAAATTATAAAACAATCACAAGAAACTCCCAAGTATTTCAGTATTTTAAGTACACTGATACTTTTGAATTTGTCACAAATTTAGATTTTTAAAGGAAAAAATAATTCTTAATTTTTAAACAGCAGACTGCAATATCAAGATATTAGCTGCATATTTTCTTCACCAATGATCTCATCTGTCAGCACAATGAAGAAAATCAGAATATCTTTATATTTCTTTCTCAAGATGACTGAATTAAAAAATTAAAATATTTTTTCAAGTTTACTTTTTATATTCAAAGTTTTTACCCAAACCGTATTTTATATGATCAAATCAAGAATATCAGTTTATATATTCCAAACTGAAATATAATCTAAATAGCCATATAGATATCAGTGAGAGATCTAGATTGAATTACTAGGACCAAGTTGGTAGGTCTTATGGACAAGATATTTGCATTGGTTCTGTGGACAAAAAAGGGGCTCTGTAATAAATCCAATCAAAAGTAACCTCAAAAGGTGATCTGATCATAGTGGATAGTCACTCTTCAGGCCTATAACATCCCTAGTCAAAGATTTATGCCTTAAGCAAGCCCTGTCCATTGTTTTCGTGCATCTAGGTTAACATACTTTTGTAATGCCTTTTTCAGACCCCTCGGAAGCATAACCACCCTCAAGAGAGCACATGATCTTAGCTATCCTATAATCCAGTTATAGAGATTTCCCAGCCTTTCTTTCTCCCACATTCATGTAATCTTCCTTGTGTTCCCTCAATTCCAAATGTATAAAAGAAACTGCAGTGTCATTCTGAGAAGCATTTTTCTCAGTATGTTGAGATTTTGTTTCCAGGTATGTCCTGTTTGGTTCAGATAAACTTACAAAAATTTTCTACATTTTGATGTTATGTTGACAATTCCTAAATTTGGGAAACTCAATTAACTTTTATCTTTATTGCCAGAATTATGAAAAGTTTTATACTGACATTATTGCTGCTTGAAAAATCCATTATTTTCTTCTGGTTTTCTTTTTTTTTTAACAGTTTATTTAATTAACTTTGAGCACCTATATGTACCAAGAACATAGTGCCCCAGTATGTCCCTTACCCTTATGGAACTTAAATTCCATAAGTTGGTAGAATCAGATAATTTCAATACAATAAGGTAGTTATGTGCAAAGGCAGAATTTACTGAGAACTACTAGGACAACTACCACTTAGCCTGGTGGGTGGGGTAAGGGGTGTCGGATAAGAGAGAAAAGGCCAATCTAGCTTCAGATGATAGGGCATGGGGGTGGAGAAGGGCTTTCAGGGAGAAAGTATGGTAATACAAACTAGGTGTGGTAGTATAAAGCAGTCTTGTGTTACTTCAACCTTATGTGCAAGCAAGAATGATAGGAGATGGGGTAGAAGAAGTAAGTCTTAGACCAAGGAACATAGAATTTATCTATGATGGAACCATGAATATTTATAACCGGGAGACTGATAGGTGTTTTATATCAATCACTAAGGAAGATAAATTTGAGAAGAGCAAGGGGTCTAATTAGGAGGCTATCGAAGCAATTTGGATATGATGATGAAGACATGAATTTCAGCTATAGTAGTAAAAGTGGGGAGAAAAGGATGGATTTAGGGGAAAAATAGACAAAGTCAGCAGGATTTGGAGACTGGATATAGAGGTAAAGGAGAGGAACGATCTAATTCTCAGGTTTCTGTTTGGTTGCCTGGGTATCAGAGTATGCTGTGAAAGAAAGATAACAGATAGAGGGAAAGGGTAGGAGAATTGAGTTTAGCTTGGGGCATCTTGACTTTCAAGTGCCTGAGGGATATCCAATTACCCAGTAGTTGGTTATGAGTTTGAAATTCATTAAAGAGGTCAAGACCTAGAGATAGAAATCCAGGCATCATCAGCATATAGATTAAAAGCAAAGGTGTAAAAATGAGAATTGCCCAGGGATGTTAAGTAAAATAAGAAATAAAGTAAGATACCTAGGTCCTCTGAGACAGGCGGCAAGTGGATGAGGATAGCTGTTGATATAGTTGTTTTTTGAAGTGGTAGGGGAGAACAGGAAATTAAGAATGTTCTAACATGATATTTTATGGAGGAAGTGAGTTGAGGCTGCTGAAAAAGTGATACTTAAAGTAATGAAGACTTGGGACAGAAACTGAAGGGCATGAAAAAGGAGGCAGGCCAACAAATACAAAGAACTTAAGGTTGGGGCCAATGAAATTGTATTGGTAGATATAGTATTCAGTGGCCAGATTGAGGGACTAGAAAGCAGATGTCAGCCTTGATAAGAATTAGTCTATATTAAAAAAATTTTGGAATGAATTAATATCTTTCTTATGTTGTCAGTTATATAGAAAGAAAGAAAGCTTAGATATAAATGCCAAGGATTATAATAGGGTTGAAGAAAGTTTTCAATGCTGATTGCAAATGAGAATTACCTGGGGAGCTTTTAAAACTACTGATGCCAGATCTCAATCCCAGAGAGTCTGATTATGGATTGGTCATCAGAATTAAAGAAAAAAATTCCCAGATGGTTTTAATGTGCAGCTAGGGTTGAGAACTACTGAGCTAGGGAGAATGAAAACTTGGCAATAAAAATTTTTGTCAGATATGAAATGACCTAGATGCTATGAATTAAAACACACTTGGTAAGGGTACAATAGATCTAGAATATCAGTAGTAGATGCCTCAGCAAATCATGTCTACTCGGAGATTTTCTTAAGATACTAATTTGATTTCAGTCATGCTCAAGAGAGAAAACGTGATTACTTCTATCTGAGCATCTAGGAATAAGAGATTATAGTAGCCAGAACCTACTTTATTTCCAGGATGTCCTTGTACCAGGGATGATGAGGCCCTCATAAAGCACACACAAATTAGTAGAGAAAGATTTGGCAGAGTAAGCCTTAAAAAATGTACACATAATAATTCAAATTCTGGGAAACTAGCTTTAGTATACAATCTTCAATACAGAAAATAACAGTACGCATAAAGCTATGATTTATAAGTTGTTAAATTAAATGTCTAAAGATTTCTTAAAATCCTGTGATTATTTTGCTTTGAGGAAATAAATGATGGAAAGCCTATGTTAGGGAATTCCCTATTGAATAATTGAGAGAATGAAATCTTTTTGAGTAGTGTTTTTAGTTAAATTATATGATTCAGAACTTAAGGCTATACTGGGATGACCTGGCCATAAAAAAGTTTCATTCCTAATGTATATTAAACATTTTTCCCTAAGATAAAGTGCCAAAAGTGATTGGCCCATCAAGTGAGTTTTAGGAGAAGTCAGTCCCACCCTTTCTAATGTAACATCTTGAACTAAACAAGGGCTGTTTCTACAGATTATCTCTGTCATATTTGGATTATGGCCCAGGGATAGATGGTCTTTAAATGCCCTACACAGACTTTTCTACCCTCTCCTATGTAGTTTAAAATAACATTAGATCATAAAATATTTGCAAGCCAGTCCAACAAAATTCTAATTTCCTCCCAAACTACCTCACAGCTTTTTTCCCATGGTGGTTGGGAACAAAGACCTGTAAAATATTCTTGTTTTATATTTGGGAGCCTCTTCTGCTTTATTATGATCTAAACCAGCTTTGTTCCACTGAGGTTCCTCATATGAACCACAGAACTATTTTCTCTTTTCTCCCAAGAACATAATTAAGGATAGTACATAATGAAAACCACTGTATATATGTAGGAGAGAATTTATAACTATAAATGTCTAGGGTATTCAGACTTCATTTTTTCATGGAGTTAGTTTGCCTATTAGTAATCTAGCTCTACTGAGATTCAATCCCCTTTCCTTCCCATCCCCCACAGGGACCTTGGCCTTGGCATAGGGCAGGTATACTAATAATTGAGAGCAGTCAACAGTGTGTGAAGCAGTATCTTATAATAGTTAAGTGCACAAATCCATGAGCCTGAGTAAATTCAATCCCAGCTCTGTGAACCTGGACAGATGAACTTTCTTTTTTTTATAAAAGGAGAGTAATAGTACTTATTGGACACTGTTGTATTAATTACTGAATTAATGCATTTTATTTAAAGTGTTTAGAATGGTGCCTGGCACATTTTTGTACCCCCAAAATGTTAGCTGTTGTCTAATTCATGTGAGAAGAACCTTTGGACCATAAAATATTGTGACCTGGACCAGCATTGTATGTGTGTGGAGGGATAGAGCCTATACTATCTTTTTAATATTCATTACTTTATTCTAGTATATTAATGATTTTTCCTTTTGTACTTTATATTTTGTAAGGTTTTTCAAAAAGAGCAACTATTACATTTTTAATAAAAGGAAAAAAATTGAAACTGTCTACCGGTGAATGTCATTTTTCCTAATGCAGATCCACAGTCAAAGAGAATAAAACAAGCTTGGTGAGTTACTTTAATCCATTCTCTTCTGAAAATGCTAATCCATAACAGTGATTTTGGATGAAGTCATAATAAACAACATATAAAGAAACCCGATGTGCTTTATATTGCTTTAATCTGAATAAAAGGGAGAAGAAAGCCTTGGTTCCTAAGTAAGGAATAATAGCCTTAATGAAAAAAGCACGAGAGAGATTTCTCTAGGAAGTGCATGAAAAGAGAAAGGAAACAGGCCTGGGGCTCAGAAGAGAAAGCTAAAGTATACTTTAGAAAACACAATGTAGGAAAGATGAAAAGTTTAATGATTGATTAGAGAAAACTGCTGGTAAGAGTGTGAACACACAGACACTTTCAAAATGTACTGCTGAGGTGAATGTAGGTAGTACTAAAATAATGACGAACTGCTCTTTATAAAGGACCGAGGAAAGAAAATTTCCTAACATCTCAGTACTAGAAACAGTTGTGCTTCATATGAGAAATTGATTTGTTTTAAGAATATCTGAAAATCACATAATTAATCTTACTTCTTTCTGCATTTAGCTGCTTTAAGGTTCAGAGATAAATCTGTTTATCAACAATAACATACAGAAACATATGGCACATATTTTATGTATTAATTTCACTCCTGCCTTCATGTTATATCTTATTTCATGGTGCTATAATTAGTTTTATATATTGCCTTAATTAATTTTGTAAACTGCCTTAATAGGGTGCCATGTAAATAAAAGGTTCAGACCTAAATAAAATAGCATGCTTTGAAAAAAATGCAATGAAGGGCCATTTGAAGGTATCAAATTTAGGTAAGATATCAAATTAACTCAGGGAAATCCAGTCAAAAGGCAAATAAAGTTGTATTTTTATACTGTACAAAAAGAACATTTACATTCTTACTGTAACTAGATACATCTAGGGAAAAATTACACATCTCTTAAGAAACACAATATTTAACATCTTAGATATGTTTCTGCATTGCAGACTGATAATGAATTTTATACATCTTTATTTACAATACCTTAAAATATTTTTTTCATCTCTGGCAGATATTTACAGGTCAACAGTGACTACATTTCACATTTCAACAATCAACAGCATTAACCAGTTCAGTAAGACAGTTAAGATAATGGCTTACATGCACCAATAAATATGATCTTAAATGTGCGTTTTTTTCTTCAGCTCTGAAAAAAAATGAAGGTTTTCACTAGTCTTAGGTTGAAAGGACATCAGTCAATAGATATCCTATTTTCTTCATGCCTATTCTATTTAAATTTTCACCAGCACTATTCTCTGAATACTTGGTAAGTTTATACCAAGATGTAGGTTGATGCTGGTTTAAAAAACAAAAAACGAACAGCTGATCTATACATTCCATATCCTTTTATAAAGCAAACATGTGTAAGTGGGATGTTTCCTGTTTAATTGTCCATTTTGACAGATATCAGACCACAAAATGTTAAAGTAGTAAAAACTCTTCAGAAATTATAGCTTAGGAGAGCCAAATTATTATGAGGAAAATAATGGGAAAATAATTTTTGCACCATAAATACTGTTTCACTTAACTACTTAAACTGAATGTAAAGCCAGCATTAATTTTTAGAATAAGAACTAAAAAGATTCATTGTAAAGTAGTTGATGAACTTATTACAAATATTTTAAAACACATGAGCATTGAGCATTCTCTCTTAATTCAGTTTGGATGATAACACCCACAAACCTACATTAGTAATTGTTAGAAAGCCAATCTTCTCTTTCTAAGATCAATACAGTCATTACTTTTTAACTACCACCTGATATGAAAAAAAAAAATATATAGAGCCTGTTTTGAACATCAGTTAATAGTTATATTTCATTTTTCAAAAAAAATCATTAAATAAGTATTTTAGCTTTTCTTAACCCAATCATGTTTTTCTGAAAAGAAAAACACCCAGAGTGATCATGTACATAAATTATGTAAACAAACATACCATTTTAGCCTATATCATACTTATTAGCATTGCCATTGCCCATTTGAAAAGGTGCATTTCCATAACTTCCCCTTAAATTTTACATTTAAAAAATCACAAGATCATACAATATACCAATTTTAGGAACTTCCACACTTTTTTATTCAATACTGATGGACAGAACCCTTGAGTTAAGACATGAAAACGTGCCATAGCTATATTATTTGGACTTAACCTTTAACTGGTATTTTTGCTGGAAGTGTAAATGTGGCTATTTTACTGACATAAGAAAATTTCAAATGGAATCTTGTAGGTCCTGTATATCTATGTTCCAGATCAAAGAATATTTTAATATCTATTTCTCCCAAGGCTAGAAAACAATCCTTTATGTTAAAGGGGCTTCATTCCTTAACAGTAAGGTATTTTAAAAATTCTATTTGGTTGATACATTTTCTTTGGTAAATTTTGTAATCAATGAAGATGTAAAGAATTTCCTCTGATATAATTAACACTGAGCTGTTGAGATTCAAATACAGAAAACCAGATTGGTATCAATTCTGTAGTTTGGGGATGGATTGTAGAATTAAGTTCATTTCTCTTTGAAAATAAAATAATTGCATTATTAAACCTATTTCCAGATATACAATTATTAAAAAAAAAGATCCATTTATAATGTAAGCTACACCTAATACTAATTTTATTGGTAAAATCTATATTAAACATAATAGTATAATAGCCGACATGTGAATGTGCCCTAATTTGTAAACATTTTCTCAAAATCAGAAGGAAAATATAGAACCTACATTTCTGTACTATGCTGCCAGTTATTTCACATCATTCCTAGCTTTCTGCTAACTTCTAACCTGAACTTTTGCTCTTGTATAAATTTCTCATGTGATCAATGGCTAAGACTACAAAAATACTGAAGAGATTACATTACCAAAATTTTGTGGTTTTATGGTCAAGTTTAGAAGGAATGTGCCTACACAAGCTGAGGAAGTTTGGGTGATGATGACTCCTCTAATTCTCGTGGCTTGGGGTCACCACACAAATTTGTGGCACCATCAAAAATCTAATATAGTTTAAGTTCACACTGGTTGACTCTGTGAATAGTATTTCCTATGTATGTTCAGTGCCAATATGATATACCCAATAGGTACGCAATGCAGGTAATACTAAAATTTATGTCTTACATTAATCAACATAACCACCCTGGCAATGGAAAATTGTACCAATCTAGTAACTCATTATGATTTATTAGCACTGTTAACAATTTCACACTGCACTCCATCTTATAATCTGGCATGTACGTTAATATTTAGAGTTTAAGTTAGCAATAATGTCTAGTTGGTTTTCAAACAACTTATTTCTAAAAAGCACTTTAAAATTAAAGTATTACAAATAAGTGTCTTAACCAACTTAGTGGTTTGAAACATGACAATAATCATTCAACTTGAAAGATAAAAAGTATCATGTTCAGACTGTTTAACATAGCCATAATAGAGAAAAATTGCTCTAAAATTCTTATATACTTTCCAACCACTGGCATGACCTATCAAACATTTTTAAACTGAAAAAGATATGTAACTGAAATACTGATTTAAAAAAATAAAACTTACTTTGTAATCCAAGATCATAAATGGAGAGATCCTCATTGCCAGTGTTTGTATAAATAGTGTACTACTCTCTAAAGACACATACTAATTTTTTTATTTACAAATGAACATGCAGAAAATTAAATGAGACAACTGACTGTCAACTAAAGTAGTCAAAAATGGACCCATACAAACCTCACAAAGTGAGGTAGGAAAAACACCCTACTTTATTAAAATATTCACAAATATAGTGCAAACAAAACAATCTGAAAGAAGTTATTCTCAGTATTCCAGTGTCTAATAAATAATTATAATTAATTTAAAGCTACTAAGTGGAATTTGAGAGTATAGGTTGGAAATACTGAGTTTATATAACTGAGTCTACCACATTTAGGACATTTCATATGGTATATACACATTAAATGACATGATGGTCACCATTCCATTATGAAATCACAAGCTTCATACAACAAACCTTTTCCAATCACATAAAGAAATGTTGCTTTATCTATCTGCTCTAAGCACAAGGAAGGTTCAATCTCTTTTGACATTAGAAATTAATGGAATCAAATTATTTAATATTTACTTTGCAATACTCCATTGTGCAATACAATTAACTTGCCACCTAGGTGACTAAAAGCTGGCTGATTCAAAAATTACTCTAAAATAGCTAGAAATACTGATCAAAGCCACTTCATTGGGTTTATTTTGCATTTAAATAAATCCCCAGCAATATAATCAACTATAAATGGCAGCGTAAAACTGTTATATGGCAGAAAATAGTAAGGCATAAATTAGAATAAGGAAAATGTATCTATCCTTACATCTGTGGTATAGATACCTACATTTCCAATACTTCCCTATCTATGTTTATTACTCTATATTTTTTCTAGATTTAGTACTTTTCTTATTATGCTGTATTCACCAACTACTAGAACTGTACAGAAACTGTAAAAATGGAGAGTGTTACATAACACACATACCATAGTATGAGTAAAGGGGGGCAGTGTGGTGCTATTATGCATTTGATGGGAGACAGGGGGTTTGATTCTGGCTCTGCTTCTTGGTTATGTGACCTTGATCACATCACAACCTTTTGAGCCTCAGTTTCCTGAGGATGGATATGGGGCAGGGGTGATAGGAGACTAGTAAGATTATCTCTAGAGTCTCTGCTAGCACAAAAAATTCTCACTCTATAATAAATAGGCACAGAAGAGTAATCAGGAGGGCAAGGGTCAGGATTTCAAATTACAAACATTTCCCTCCCAGCTTCTAAAATATTTTTATATTCAAAAATCTTACTTCTAAGTTAGCTTTTCACTTTACATTTTAGTTTGCTTTCTAGTAACATGATTTCAAATCAATGTAATTAGAGGAATTCCCAAAACCTTCAGATATTTATTTGTATTTCTTAACCCAACATGGTATAGATGGTATCAAATTATTTTATTATAGAAAACAAGTATTTTCTCCCTCACTAGCTTTTCCATAGATGAAAGGACTTTTTTTTAGATGGAAATTAGGAAGTATAAAACAAAAGGTTAAAAGATAAAGTATGAATATTGTTGGCATATATTTGTAACTGTTGTATCTGAAAACTGTTTTAAATGCCAATAAATAACACAAATGAATATAAAAAAAATCTCCAAAAATTTGATTTATGGTTAAACTAACTCATCCCATTTTAACTATATCTTGCACAAGAAATCTGTTCTAAAATCCTGAATGCAAAGTTTGAATTTAATGAAATGTTTCTTCATTGGGGCCAAATCACATCACTTAAAAGTATGAAACAGAAATATTACAGGGTCATTCAACATTAATGGGTTATATAGACATACAAAATACGTATACACACAGATAAATGAAATCCTCTAAGTTGAAAGTTTTCAACACCAACTTATCAGGTTTAACATAAGATTTCTAACAAACCAAAGGGGGATCTTATAATATTTATTACAGCTCTTGTTGTAATTTGGTATTATCTGGTATTTTTTGTGCTTTAACTAAAATCATGCTTGATTTAGATGGCAAGAAATACACAACTTGTTGAATTGAAAAACAATCCTTCAGCCTTTTAAATCAACTGAGCATTTCTGCCGTAAGTGACTGACCTCCAGCCATGGCTAAGACCTTCCTTACTCCTTGTTAAGTACCATGCTCTTTTCCTTTGATACCTGAAACTCTGCTCTCCTTAGTATGTTACAGATCTTTATACCTCATTTATTTTGGCTACTTTTTAATTCATTTATCTGGCATCTCATAGGTAAATTAGAGGTAAGGGATACCTAAAATGTCTTTGTGATATGTTTACACCACATGCATACACATACACACACATTAATAAATCTCTATCAACTTTTAGCTTTACCCTGGACTTTGGCAATGTTGCAGATACTAGTTCAGCTTCTAGTTTTCTATTTTAACATGAGCTGAAAAAATGTTACAGACCACCAACTTCAAACGAGTATTTCATTGTTCTTATAAAGATTATAAAAGAAAATCCCTTAAACAAACAAAAAAACCTCTTAAACAAACAAACCAAATTTAAAAAAGAAAGAGGGGGAGGGAGAAAGGGTGAGATTTAAAAGTATGAAAAAAACAAGAGGCATTTTTCTGGTTATTTTAATTATCAAAATATATTATAATTTTAATTGGAAGAGAGAAAATTTTAAGCTTTGTCAATTAGGAGAATACTTGCTTTCTATAAATTCAGTATATATATATTTTTCACAATAAAATAAAAATATCTAAAGAGACAAAGCACTAATAGCTCTGATGTATTTTGTGGAAGAATAACGCATAGCAGTTCAAGTCACAATATACTGATTTTCAAAAATCAATATATTCTCTTCTATTTTGACCAAGCATTAGAGCTTGAAACCAGAAGAGGTCATGATGAAATCTTAACCAACCAAATCAGAACAAAAATTTTTTTTAACCAATAATGCATTTCTGTAGCACAGTTGCCAAATGCTACTTTACATACATTCAACATTCAGCTTACTGGCATGATTTCAAAGTTTTATAAAAATGAGAAACTTTTGTAGATATATGATTAGAAGGTACACAAAATGCATTAAACACAAAGGCAGTGTGTTCCTTGTAGGAGAAATCAAGTCAGTACCTCCTGGTAGAAATGTTCTATAAAAATGTGTCACATTGAAGCATCAGTGTTTTCAGCCAATTATCTGTCCCTGATATATTTCCTTGGAGTATATGATCTATCAGGACTTCAGGTTTCTTAATCCAAAATATCTGACTGAATTTAGGTACATCTAGAAAGCAGCTGAAAGAGTTTCTCCAATAGTCTGACATCACAGAAAGCAGGATGAGAAATCCCTTTCTTTACCTGAAGACGTACTTGTTCTACTTCAGTCATCATCAGCTCACAAAGGAAAAGAAAGAAAACCAATCAAAATTTCCCCTCACACAGACAATCCCACACAAGCTAAACAAAAACCACTCCCTCCCCCTACAAAACCCCAGCACCAAAGTGTCAGTCATTCCTGGGAAACAGAACATGCCCCTTGGATTCTCTGATTTGTTAGTTGTTCAAACTTGAAGGACAGAAATGATCTTATGTCCTTGTAGGGAGGAGGGAAGGCATGTTAATGACTACAGAGTCTTTGAGAAAGTGCATTATCAATTACACAATCAACTTAGAGTCCTGCCCTCAAATGGAGGTGGCCACAACTTGATTTAAATGCCTCAGTAATTGAACATTTGTGTCCTCAAGATAAAGGAGATGGGGGGTGGGGTGGGGAAGAGCCATGCTCATTTTAATGAAAAAGTGCAACAGTCTACCACCTTTCCCCTTGCTTTTCAAGAAAATGATTGCACAGACTCAGAGAAGTCCAAAGTCATAGCAGAATCTCTGAGGCACTCCTGGTTAAGAGAGAAAAAAGTATGACCAAGTAATCTTCATAGTTCTATAGATTATGAGAACAAACCCGTTTTTTTTTTTTTAAACAAAAGCCAAAGAATCATTTCATAGGGATCATATACACCATTTCCTCTAACATATCCTCAGTCTCACAGTGTTGAAATGGGACCGATCAGCCTACGATGGATTGCACATCACCCAAGGAGAAAGGAAAGCATGGAAAATGCAAACATTTTATACTGCTTCACAAACACATTTACAAGGAATAGGTGAAGAGAAGATATAGGAAGGAGGGGGAAAGAAAACCTTATTGCTCTTTCCATACAAAATACAGTATGAACATACCTAAACTAAATCAAATCTGATTACAATGACCAATATTTTCACAATGAGGGATGAAGTTTCTTCTTGAACAATGAAATGTTCAGTTAAAAAGTAAGCAGAAAGATGAGAGAGGATGTCAAAACTACACCTGGGATATTAGCTGCATATTGAAACTTGGGGATCGAGACTGCTTGGTTAAGGGAGCTCCTGGGCTGAGGAGCTCTTTACCATCTCCAGCTTGACCTAGTCGGTCTTCCTGTAGACTGATAGTTGAGTATCGATTAGCATTGTTAGCTGCTAAATTAGTAACTCCCTCAGTGCCAACCCCAATGCTGGTACTTGCTTGACTGCCATTTACATAGTCAAATGATTTACTTGAGGAAGCACTGGCTGTCCGGATTAGACTTAAACTATTGGTTTTTGGCACCACCTGGCCAGCAGGCAGACTCAGGTGTTTCTTCATTGGTGTCAGCTCAATTGAATCTACACTAAGATCAGTTGGTTGCTGTACATATTGCCTGCGAACTACTGAATCTCGAGGGCTCTCATTGGATTTGATGGCAGAGGCTGTTTCTTTATCCTTGACTGAACGCCCAGTTGCTACTTTCCTTAAGCTTCCCCTCTGAGAAGAGGAGGATGGTTTGGTCCCAATTGGCTGACTGCTGAGGGAAGCCCCTGATGAAAATCCTTCATCTGCATCATTCAGGTTTACCGACTCCTCTCCTCCATTTACACCCTCAGCACCTAAAAAACAAATCAGAAAGACTCAGCAATAGCTAAATTAAATAAGAAGTAGCTGTGAATAACAACTCTACTGACCTCTCTTGGGTAATGTTTGCTATAGGTTGACAATGGCCCTGCTATCAATACCTCCCCTTAATAATTTAGGGGAAGAAACCTTAATCTACTCAGAATTCTAGTATTTTATTTGTTTTGTTCATTTGGCTTTAATTAGTCCAAGCTTTTGTAAAACTATCCACAAATAAACTTAGTTTACTATCAATATTTAGGAACATAAAACTTCAGGTAAAATACAACATTTTGTCATCATAAATCTTTATAATGCACCTTTGTCAATTTGAAGTGACCACATCTAGCTATTAAAAGAATTTTTTTTCTCTTATCTTCCTTAACCTACCATAAAATAGACCTCTTTCTAATTTCAGTTACCCAGAATAATGCCAAAAACATTCCTACAAACCAAACCCTTTTTAACTACAATAGAAAAAATGTACATTTATTCAACAGTTAACTGCTTCTAAATGGCTTTAAAACCTTTAACATGGGACTAGTAAATTTTCTAATTCTAAATTTAAAAATTTTACATTGCTTCAAGTATTTTCATATATGTATTTTGTCTTATGGACATATCTACTCACTGGTTTCTATATTTTCTTGATCAATTAATGTGAAGAAAATACTTGATTTTAGAGGGCAAGTGTAAGGAACCAGCAGGAATATTTAAGGATTTTGATTTCCTTTATTATGTATTTCTATAATATTTTAGGTTTTCAGTTTTAAGATGTATTACTTTCATAATCACAAGATACTTAGTGCATTATGTTTCATGCAAAAATTGCAGTTAATGAAAGAATCCTTATTCTGAGATTTTCTAAGGGGAGAAGCATATATAATATATTTAGCTTGGGGTTTCCAGAAAGCCCAATTTTCTTACTGAAAGTATGAATACATTCTCTTAGAAAGTAATACATCTGCTTCTTTCCAAAACTGATAGCAGTTTACTATGTCATAAATATGTTTACCAGATTGTAAGAAGTTTAATCTGAATCTTCATACAGATATCAATATTACAGTTAAGTAAAATGTTAGGAAAGAAATCTAAACAAATATTACTTTGTGATAGGGTTACATATGTAAAATATATGTGAAATATTTAAACACAATTTTTATTTAACATGGTACCTGGAAAAATAAAAATATTTTCCTAGCTATATTTTCCCACAGGGATTAGTTATTTCCTTCCTTCAAAAGAATAAAATAGGCTATCCTTAAAGCAAAAGCATCTTGTTATTATATCTAGCAGTTTAATAATCTTTAATCATGCAAAGCCATATGAAAATGCAGCTGACACCACTTCTCTCAACCCCTTGTTCAAAGGAATAGTATATAACGTATCTCAAAATAAAAACTTTAAATTATATTTATATAATATCATCTTAGCAATTTACTTACAATTAGTATAAAGAACTCCAAAATGCCCAAGAAAGGATAGTTATTGGTTCAGGACTGATATTAGTAATATAAAACTAAGAGTGAACAGAAATGTATTATTGGATATATATATATACATATATATATATATAGAATTAGGAAAAGGAGACTGAGAGACTTAGTGCTTGCTTCTGAATCTTGCCACATGCAGATCTGATGCCTAAGCAATATGACCATAAAAGAGATGATGATAACATAAGAGCCACCATGCAAGAAAACCTACTACTGATAATTTATATACTAAGAAATGCTGTATCAATATAATGGAACACTGACTGTACTTTAATCACAGGCATCCCCAGTTTAGTAATAATTTTAAATCCAGCTTTAAAATAAAATATTACTTAAAAGGATAAAGGTAATGGGCTCACATTCCCTTCAATTTCGACGTGAGTACAATTGTAAAGCTATTAAAACCATCATACTAAAAAACATATATAGTATATATTTTAAGGTCAATTATTGATGTTTATCCAAATGCTCCAGCAGACTTCAAAATTACCAGGACTTTACATAGGTTTTAGTAATTTCCTTCCTTCTGTTTAAAAAACCTCAAGGAATAAAAAGGCAATTGTGTCTCACAACTTATTTCCTTTCTAATTTTCTCCCTGGGCGGTAACAATACTATTCATCATCCAAAGAGACAACTGAAAAGGATTTTTAATGAACTTTTCCATTCATATCTGTCTTTCCTTATAAATTTAGCTTCTACTAATAATGATTTAAAACTACAATTAATCTAGATTAAAAGGCAAATTAGTTTACAGCCATGCCACCCTAAACACGCCTGTTCCCGTCTGATCTCAGAAGCTAAGCAGGGTTGGGCCTGGTGAGTACTTGGATGGGAGACCACCTAGGAAGACCAGGTGCTGTAGGCATAAAATAATAATAATAATAATAAAATGAAATTAAATTAAAAAAGGCAAAATAAGTTTTGAGAAATTTCAAACACAGTGAAGGAACTCATTCCTCTTTCCTTGTGGCTATACCCTACCCTCACAAACTGCAAATTTTATACCAGTAGTCAGAGATATTAAAATAGAATATTCCTTGTGGCTATACCCTACCCTCACAAACTGCAAATTTTATACCAGTAGTCAGAGATATTAAAATAGAATAGATTATTTTAATATTTAATAGGATATTTAAAAGGAACTATTATTTTGGTTCCTTTTCAAACTGTATGACTTTTGATAAAAATTTAAGAAATATTTTAACCTTATCCCACACTTTCTAGAATTTCATCAAGTATTAATTAGTACAACTACATTTAGCACAAATATTCCAACATTCTAACAATGGTAGTAGATACACATCAAGTGGCTCATTTAGTCACCTGGAATGTTGAGAAATAGGATGTTGTTCAATTTAGGCCAACTCTGGGTTCAACATCTATTTGTATACTTTATTTTTATGCCTTTATACAAGATAAAACTGACTCCCAGGAATAATAAAGAGATACCATTAAAAAAATAAAAATAAAAACTCTAAAAAGAGAAGGCTAATTCTTCCACAGGATCTCTGTAAAACAGCACCAACTCTTTGGGTCCCTAGATCATGCACATGCAGCACTGTTAAATAAAGTAAGGTTAATCTGGACAAATGGGCAAGGGAACAAGAGTAGATTTAGATTCTTACTGAGCATGCTCACATTTTTAATGCACCAGAGAGCAAGAGACTTCCTTAAGGTGGAAGGTACCTGCTTCATGTACGTTTGGTCTTCAAAATAAGTAAAAATATGTAACCTATTTTAAAACTATTTGCTATATTTCATAAATTAGTGTAAAGGTTCCACAGTAGCAATCAATACATTAAAGAATGAAAAAACAATTAGGCTATAGCTCCTTCTTTCACAAAGCCAACACCTACGGCACCACATGTAAAGCAGGACATAAATACTATTGGAGAGCAGTGTTCTTTTACAGATAGTTGTGGTTGTAGAAGGGGCGGTGGGAGTATTCTCATTTTGAGATAACTACATTGTAGAAACCAGGATTGACCAGGATACCTGACCTCTAAATAATACATTTCAATTCTGTTTGGGAGCTATATAAGACAATTATTACTTAAATGATAAAATGTAGTGTGCACTAGGATAGTACATTTATAAAGATGTCAGTAGTTCACTAGTTAGACCCAGGCAACTTGACCGCAGATTATAAAAAGCCAATCAGTACTAGTTTACTCTGCCAAAGAGATAAATTCTTAATTGACCACCCCGGGATTAGACATAAATCTCTGGCTCCACATTAGTCCAATTTCACAAAGATAATGTCTTAATGTTTTAAAATCCTCCTCACATATTTTTTAAAAATAAATTATTATATGAATTAAATCAATTCATATTGATTAATAAGGCTCATGTCCATTAGGTGCATTTTTCCTCTTCTAATGTTAAAATAAACATGCTCAGTAATGAAAAAAATTCCAAGCGTTTGCAGACCTTTTGGAAACAGGCCTCTGCCTTGTTAGTAGCCATGCCAAGCTGTTCTTTGATTACACAGGGATGCAGACTTCAGGCCAGCACGAATGTTAACTAAAGATTGTACCTGACCTGGCGCTAGGCATATGGGGGGTTGTGTTTTGCAAGGAGGAGCTAATACACTTTGGGGTAGTGGAAACACACGCTAGAATGGAAAGCTGTTCTGCTTGAGGATAGAGAGCCAGGATCCCTCTCCAGCAACTGCCTCACTGCCTTCTGCCTCCTCATCTCTGTCCTACCCTCTGTTGTGGCTGCTGCATAGTTGGGCTCCGGTGAGCCGTGCTCAGGGGTCCTGCGCACCAGCACTTCCCCCTCTTGCACACGTTTGATCCCTAGGTCAGTGGAGCCGTGTTGGATCGGGGAGCCAGGAATACTCGAGTCAGCCTCGTTTGAGAAGTCAAAGCCATCTGGGATTCAACATATAAAATTTTAGTGCTTTTGTGCTGCTCTATTCTTTTCTGAGCATTTTGACCCTGGCAGATAAAGAGAATGTATATATGGATATGATATAAACACAAACACTATTTAATAGTTACATGTGTGTGCATAGCATACACACACATAAGGCAGCAGATGAACAATGTGAGGTTTGCAAATGAATAGGACAGAAAAATAGGGATCATTAAAATGGCAATTAATATCTCTTAGGCAAGACAGCTTGACTATTGAGGTACCATATGCCTATAAAATACTGCTGGATTCAGCACATATTAAAAAGGAAAAGCAAAGACAAAGATCTAAAACAACAATAATCAATTTTTTTACAGATAGCTAGTATTATACCAGTAGATTGGCTAGTTACATAATTTTCTCCCACAATGGTCATACATGCATCTTTTTTACTGGTAAGAGGCTTAAAGAAACTTCTTTCTTATTGTTATTACTAGTTCGAAAAAAGGCGAACATTAACTTGATCTTACTTTCTGTTTTAACATTCATAGAGCCTTCTAAATGACATCTTTTTACTTGATTAAAAAAATTTATATTAAAATAAATTTAGGCACTTAAACCACATTTCTAGTGCTATTTTTATAAACTGAACAATTTTAATTATAGAGAGTACTATAATATCATGTGTTAATACAGTCTGTAAAAACAGTGATAAATTTACTTGAATCCATGAGTAGGCTATAGAGATTTTGTACCCACCTTCTCTCCTCCATCTATGGCGACGGATGGAAGCTGTTGTAATCGCAGTCCGAGAAATCCTTGGCACTGTTGGAGTGACTTCCACTTTAAGTACTTTCTGGCCTTCTTGTGAAGAATCCGGAGCATCAAATGGTAATGAGTTTTTCATGGCATTGGCAACCTAAAATGATAATATAAGTTCACACCTATTTACACCCAATATACAATCTATACTTAATTCTACACTTCGTGTTTACATAATTTTTGAATATGTATTTAAAACTTGTAATATAAAATATAAAAGTACAATGTATCAGAAATGTTTGTATCTCCGTTGTTCTGTATTCTTCTAGGCAAGCTTTTTAAATGAGAATTTATTTTTAAAAATGTGTCACCCCACCAATACCTTAGAGTGGTTGACTTTCAAAGAGAAAAAGCATTCCAAAGAAAACATTTGAACCCTGACATAAGAAAAAGTAGAATAAGTTTCTGATTCTTCAGATGATAAACAACATGAAAATCTAATCTTATTTAAAAAAAAAAAATAGCCTTTTCTCTACTCCTTTGTTTTCATAAGAAATTTTCCCCAAACATATCGGCATTTTGTCTTATCACTTTCTGCCCTCCATGAAAGAGAGTAAAATATATTTGGAGAGTAAATGTCATTGACTGGTCCATGTTTCTTAACTGGGTAGTGCTAATGTGGTAGAGATCTTGAGATAGAGGATTGTCTTTCTCCTTCTCCACTTGGACAAAAACAAGTGGAATGTAGCAACCTGGCTAAGTGTGCCTGCCCTACCAACTCAAACATTTTCACCAGTTGGCTGTTCCAAGGTCTAGACTGAGGGGTAGGGAGTTAAGTCTTTCGATTTAGTTTTTATCAGTAGTAAGATGATACTTATTTCTCTATTCACTATTTTATCTATTTATCACCTGGTGCTAGATTTGAATAGAGAAAAGAAATGTTATTTATTGGGTCCAATAAATAAATACCCAATAATTAAGAACTATTCCAGGAAGAGAGATTATCAATATCTTTACCTACATTGCCTTGCAAATGCCTCATCTACTTAATTTATAAAATTATTACAAAGATAAAAGTATGAATTTAAAGAGGCTCACAAATGCAAGGTATTATGATGATGCAATGTTTTTATCTTGCTATCCATTTGTTTAATGTAACTCTAAGAGTAAATTAGGAAGGATAACATTAGAAATACATGGAAAGTCAAATATAAAGAATTATTATAAATGCTATTTTAATAAATTTCTATTTAGCTTAAAATATAAAAAAGATATAAAGAAAATGACTTTTAAAATTGTATTCTTAAAGTGCTGCAAGTAAAACTACATAAACAATATTTTTAAAATATCATTATAAAAATATTACGAAAAGCTTAGAAAATACAGAAAACTGACAAGAAAAATCACCTAGACAAATCACTTAGAAAACTATTAGCACTTTTATGTTTCCTCTCTTCTCTAGATTAAAAGAATAGTTGTATACTGCTTTACCATCTTTAATATAAAATTTCAAACACTTAATTTCATCAAGCAAATATATAACTTAATAATTCTTTGCTGCGAAACTTTTAAACTGATTCCTTTGCGATTAAAAGTAACATTAACGTTGTGCTTCCATTTAAAAAAAAAATTAAAATTGCTAGACATAGGAGAGTGGGTCAAACAGAATGAACACATTACCAAACTGCTTCTCCAGAGGGATGTTCAGAGTTGCATTATACTGCTACTGGTAACATAAAGAATGCCTTTCTTACTCCACTATTGGATGTCTACATTTGTTTTTAGATTAGTCATTTACCTTCTGGAGATATATTTATCTTATAGAAGAGTATAAAATCTTTTTATATAAACAAATATTAATAGGCTTTCTTGTCATGCTTATTGAGAATATTTTTCTCAGTCTGTGTACTGCATATTAGTTTTGTTTTTAAAAAACTGGTCATTTAGAATTTAGATGTTTATGTGGTAAAAAATCATCAACCTTTTTTTAGTGACTTGTCCAATCACTTAAGCTTAGAAAGTCCTTCTCTAGAAATCTGAGTAAATATTTATAACCTTTGCCTCTTTCTTATCTTAACTCATTTCCTGTTTAAAAAAGAAAAAGAAAGAAAAGGAAAGCTCACTGCCAGCATTAATTTAATTTTACATAAACATGCTCTTTGAGGCTAAAATAAAATATAATATAAAATCTGTTCTTGGAGTTATTTAGAACTTGTCTCTAATCCTAATGTAACAGACATGTATACATAAATCAGCTTCATCAAATGAATCTTCTGCTAACAACTGCTAGAGAACAATGTTAACATCATACGTAGAAATGCTACGTTTTCTAGAATTTGACATTTTCAGCGATTGAGAATTACTGTATTTTATAAATGGAAATACCATTACTAAAAACAGAATGCTATAAGTAGAATGATGTCATTTGTTTACAAAGACTATCGATATACTAGAGTGATGCAAAAATAATAATAAAAGCAAGATATTTCGTGGCAAACTTTGAGGATAAGGTTAAGACTGTAAACCATGCGTTATCGGGGTAAACGCTGCAGCTGCAAGCAATGCCAGCATGTATTCTCGCGGCAAATAGGAAATGGGTAAAGGACTTTAAAACATTTAATTCTTTAATTTATTTATATTTTATTTTGATATGTGGTAGGAGGAGAGGACCGAAACCAATTTTGCTTTCTCTCCAACAGTTAACCAACTACTATTGTGGAATAACCATTTTTCCCTCAATGATTTGAATTGCCTCATATATTACATAATTAAATTTTTTTACCCACTAGTGCCCTTTACAGGGCAGGTATATTTAATACAAAGTAAATGTTGTCACTTGCCAAAAGTGGTTGAGAAAAGAGTTCTAGCTGAGCTCTATAAATGATGTCATCAAGGACTTCCTGGCCAAGGTCCCACTGTCCATTATACCTAAGGAGAAGCAGATTGTTTATTACCTTTAGCAAATATCTCTAATAATCAACAACCACCTTTTTATTGTTCAAAGTCTTACTATTTTGGTTCTGAAACAAGGTCTTCACATCATTTCATTTTTAAACTATCTACTTTTGGTTATAAGAACAAAATAAAGATTTCGTATATTAGCATTTAAAATAGTTTATATATGTTTCTTTACATGAATTGGTTTCTATCATGAGCTGATAGTTAGGGTAATCCATTTAATGCATTCATGAAAACCATAAGCTATATAGAGAAACACAGTTTTCTGTAAAGAAAACCTGACAATTTCTACACTCCAATTTATTGACTAGTTTTGTTACTTTTTGGTTATTTTAAAAGCACTAAAAGGACTATGAATAATTATATGCCAACACATTGGACAGCCCTGAAGAAATGGGTAAGTTCCTAGAAACATACAACCTACCAAGACTGAAATATGAAGGAATATAAACTCTGAACAGACTGATTACTAGGTAAGGAGATTGAATTAGCAATTGAAACCTCCCAATAAACAACAGTCTAGGACCAGATGGCTTCATGGGTAACTTCTACCAAACATTTAAAGAAAATTTAAAACCAAGCCTTTTCAAACTGTTCCAAAATACACAGGAGGAGGGAATACTTCCAAACTTATGAGGCCAGCATTACCCTGATACCAAAATCAGACAAGGTTACAAGAAAAGAAAATTACTTGCCAGTAATCCCCGATGAACACAGATGCAGAATTCCTCAAAAAAAAATTAGCAAACCTAATTCAATGATATATTAAAAAACTCTCAATAAAGTGAGTTTAGAGGGGATGTACCTCAACATAATAAAGGCACACAGGACAAGCCCACAGCTAACATCATACTCAACAGTGAAAAACTGAAAGCTTTTCCTCTAAGATCAGGAACAAGACAAGGATGCTCACTCTTGCCACTTTTATTTAACATAATACTGGAAGTTCTTGTCAGAGAAATTAGGCAAAAAAAAAGAAGAAACAAAAGGCACCCAAATCTGAAAGGAAAAGTAAAGCTGTATCTATTTGCAAAAGACATGCTATATGTAGACTCCACCAAAAAGTTGTTAGAACTAATAAACAAATTCAGTATAGTTGCAGGATACAAAATAAATATATAAAAATCAGTTACACTTCTATACACTAATAACAAGCTGTCAAAGAAAGGAATTAAGAAAATAATGCCAATTATAATTGCATCAAAAATACCTAGGAATAAATTTAACCAAGGAGGCAAAAGACGTGTACATTGTATACTTAGTTTTTTATAAGATATTGATGAAAGAAATTGAAGAATACAAGTAAATGGAAGTAAATGACAAGCTCATGAATTGGAAGAATATTGTTAAAATGTCCACCTAAAGCAATCTATAGATTCAATGTAATCGCTATCTAGTTTCCGATGGCATTTTTCACAGAGATAGAACAAAAATCCTAATATGTGTATGGAACCACAAAAGACCCTGAACAGCCAAAGCGATCTTGAGAAAGAAGAACAAAGCTGGAGGCATCTCCTGATTTCAAACTATATTATAAAACTATGGTAGCCAATTCGGTATGGTATTGGCATAAAAACACACATAGTTCCCACGGAGTTCAACAGACTAGAGAGCCCAGAAATAAACCCATGTGTATACAGTCAATTAGTTTACAACAAAGGAGCCAAGAATATACAATAAGGAAAGGATAGGCTCTTCGGTAAATAGTGTTGGAAAAACTGAACAGCCACATGCAAAGAATGAAACTGGACAACTATCTTATGCCACACACAAAAATCAACTTAAAATGGATTATAGACTTGAACGTGAGACCTGAAACCATAAAACTCCTAGAAGAAAACACATGTAGTAAGCAATTTTGATATCAGTCTTGGCAATAATTTTTTTAAATCTGACACCAAAAGCAAAGGCAAAAAAAGCAAAAATAAACAAGTAGGACTAAATCAAACTAAAAAGCTTCTGCACAGCCAAGAGAATGATCAACAAAATTAAAAGGCAACCTACGGAAGGGGAGAAAATAGTTGCAAATCATATATTTGGTAAGGGGTTATTATCTAAAATATTCTAAGAACTTGTAAAATTCAATAGAAAAAAAATAATCCAATTTTAAAAGGATAGAGGATCTGAATAGATTTTTCCCCAAAGAAGACATACAAATGGCCAACAGGTACATGAAAAGGTGCTCAACATCACTAATCATCAAGAAATAAATGCAAACCAAAACCACAAAACCTCACGCATGTTAGAATGGTTATTATCAAAAAGACAATAAATTATAAGTATTGAGAATGTGGAGCAAAGGGAACTCTATGCATATTGGTAGGAATGTAAATTGGTATAACCACTATGGAAAACAGTATGGAGGTTCCTCAAAAAATTAAAAGTAGAACTAACATATGATCCAGCAATTCAACTTCTGAATTGCTGAAGGAAATATCTGAAGGAAAATAAATCATTATCTCAAAAAGATATCTGCACCCCATGTTCATTACAGCATTATTTACAATAGCCAAAACATGGAAACAACCTAACTTAAAATTGTCCACTGACGGATGAATGGACAATACTGTGTGTGTGTGCGTGTGTGCAGTACACACAAATATTCAGCCATAAAAAAGAAAATCCTGCCATTTGGAACAACATGGATGGACCTGAGAGCATCATGCTAAGAAAAATAAATCACCAAGAAAGACAAATACTGTATGATCTCAGTTATATATGGAATCTAACCTCCACCCCACCCCCCTAAAAAAAAAAAAAAATACCAAACTCACAGATACAGAGAACTGATTGGTGTTTACCAGATGTGGAAGCTGGGGGATGAGTGGGGGACGAAAGGTACCAACTTCCAGTTACAAGAAGTCTTGAGGATGTAATGGACAGCATGGTGACTATAATTAACAATACTGTATTATATATTTGAAAGTTGCTAAGAATGTAAGTCTTAAAAGTTCTCATCTCAAGAAAAAAAATTTTTGAACTATGTATGGTGATGTATGTTAACTAAACTTATTGTGGTAATAATTTCATAATATAAAATACATCTAATCATTATCCTTGTACACCGAAAATTATGTCAATTATATCTCAATATAAACTGTCTTCAACAGTTATATTGCTTTCATATTAAAAGTGCACATTTGCCAAAAAAAAAAGTACTAAGAGGAATTCATATTAGAAAAATAAGATAATAGGTCCATCACAAACAAAACATTCGATGTTGTGCAAGTAAAATATTAAGTTTTCAGACATTAGAAAGAATTCACCTAATTTCAGCCCACCTACTTACATGGCATAATAAACCCCTGTGAGAAGTTGCACCATAAATTCGGGATCCAATACTATTCGACCAGAGAGTTCTTTCCAGTGTTTTTCATGTTGCCGTGGAAACCCACTCACACAAACCCTAGGAAAATACAGTATATTTATCATGTGTGATTTCCTTTTTCACTGAATTAAATATTTTTGCTTTCACAAATTCATTTATTCAGTTATTTATTTCTCAAATATTTAATGAGTATCTACTATGTGTAAGTCACTGTCCTAGGGCTAGGCATACAGTTGTAAACAGGCAAAAAGAAATAAATAAATGAAATCTGTGCTCTCATAAAACATACATTCTGGTGGACTGTATCAATAAAAAGAACTTTTCTCAAATAGCCGAGTCTTTCAAAAATCATCCTTCTCCCTCTTCAAAAAGAAATGCAACACTTTCACACATCTCAAATTGTTATAAGGATGAATGAGTGGGAAATACAGAAATCTCAAAGCAAATAAAGGGACATTTCAAAATAACTGATGTCCATGAGGCTATTTTAAATTGAAGTACCATAAACAATCCTCTACCTTTCATTTCATTAAGAGATGCTTCCAGAAAAGTTATGCTTAATAATCAAAAGTTGTAATGCTGTTTCATCAATTAATTTATTAGAATAATTGGAGTGTTGAGTCTAGAAGAAATTTTTTTAGTTTTTAGTGATACATGGTCTCAGGAAAATTTTTTTTAAATTTCAGTTTACATATATATTTTTTTGTAGCAGAATAATTAGGTGAAAAGACTTAATAAGTATAAAATAACATTATATTAGGATAAAATATGTGGGTAAAATATAATGGGAATTCAATTTCAAGAAGAAAAATGAATAATATAATGTCAGACTATTAAAGCAGAGTTTGTTCATTTATTCCTCAAATGGATGATAGTAGGTATCACTGTAGTATTTACATTATACACATTTAAAATACTGACACAACCACTATTTGTTTTATTAGGTCGATATTTACATACTGGAAATTATATCATTTGCTACTATTTAAGATAGGATAAAAGGGTCAGGCCTGGTTAGTACTTGGATGGGAGACCACCTAGGAAGACCAAGTACTATAGGTGTAAAAAAGTAAATAAATAAGATAGGATAAAAAATTTTAAGTGTTAACTTAAAAATGTACAAAGGGTACTTAGTTTTTCAAAATTATTTAGGGAATATGTGTACAAAAGTTTGACAACCATTAAACTCTGCCATCACCGTTGTTGTTAAGAAAATTTATTAAATGCAACAATAATGTTGCCAATCAGCAATTCAGCAGATTTGTTTTAATGAATCAAAAACAGTCACCTATAAATTAATTTATCTGTAGAGAGGAGGTAAGTGCTTAAACAGTGTATTTTCCTGATAACAGTATCTAGGTTAGAGACAAGAACTTTGTTAGTCATTAATCACGTTACTACACGCAAGTGAAAAAAAATATATTTTAAGATAATCTATAAAATCAAACTTACAGCTAATTCGAACTGGCCTTCTCTTAATTACCAAAATTGAGTTTTGTTATAAAGAGGACCACACTCTTTTCCCAGTAAGACAATAGCAGGAACTAGAGCAAAGCATTTGTAATGAACAGACCCTTGGGGGCTATGACCTCGATGATCCTTCTTTCCTTGTATTCATGCCGTGTGTCATTCCCTCTTCTTGAGTATGGGTGAGACCTGTGACTTGCTTCTAACCAATAAAATAGGGCAAAGGTGATGGGATTTCTATGATTATGTGTACCTGATTATGTCATTTAAGCACGAAGTGCAGGTCTTCCTGGAGTCTCTCTCACTCCTCTACTTTGAAGAAGGTGCCATGTTTTAGGCTAACTATTGGGAGGTGCACACGGCAAAGAATTGAGACTGATCTCCAGCAGACAGACAACAAAAAATTGAAGCCCTCAGTCCTACAACTATAGGAACTGAATTCTGTCGATAAAAGTGTTTAATTCCTCAATCAAGCCCTAGATAAGACTGCAACTCCAGCCAACATCTCAACTGCAGCTTTGTAAGACCCTAAGCAAAGGACCCAGCTAAGTCACACCCAGACTCCTGACCTACAGAAACTGTGAAACAACAGATGTATACTATTTTAAGCTAAGTTTGTGGTAATTTGTTATAAGGCAACAGAAAACTAATAAAGCATTTAACTCTTTTGGGTGGCTCAGTTTCAAGTAAAAATCATTTGGATAGGATAAAGTCAGAGTCTCTTAACTGAAATTCTGTGACTAAATGTCCTCTATCTTCAAACTACTTCATATTTATATTACTTAAATTTTCTTCCTATAGTAGATATTTAAATTTCAGCCTAGGTCTGTCCAAATTATTAGAAATTCTAATTTAGTAAAGATTAGAACACACGAATACAAGTGAGACATATAGATCATTGGTAGTATTGCTAATTTTCTTATTCAAAGCAGAGACAGTGATTTGTAAAATATTTAAAGGAAAAGGTTCACATTCCTTAAGACTTTCTTTACATATAGGACTGTATATTCAAAGCTCTCAAAGCAATTTATAAAAATTGGCATCGCAATAGTGATTAGGTATATCATGAAACCACCCTAAACTTTGGCTTATCTTGATGTTCAGCTAGAAAATACTTCTTTAATGCTGAAATATTTTCAAGAAGTCATGATGTATGAGAGATGATAAAGATTCCTACAGGAATGTAAGCCCCATAAGTTTTATTTACTGCTATACTGCCAGATGTTATAATGGTGCCTACCATAGAGAATATGCTCAATAAATATTTGTCAAATAAATAAATAGATAAATAAATATGGTTAATGATAATTATTCTTCTAACCTGGATCCCATCCGACAAAGAGACTGGTAAGATGAAGCAGGCATATACACAATAGCAGAATTGTAACACAACATGAGAAAACTGAGGACTTCAAACCTAGAAAAAAAAAAACAAGGAGAATGAATTACAAACAATTATTTCTATTAGAGACCAGTAAATTTCTTCCTTGGATGGTTATAACAACGATGCTTTAATGATTTTCAATCAGATTACTACAGCATCCTCCTCAATGATTTCTCTGTTTCCATTTTCCTTTTTAAAGGTCATATCCCTGTTGCCATCTATATTTTCTTCCTCATAAAATAAACCATAATGCATGGTTTTTATGCATTAGTCCATTGCTTTTATTGACTGCATGATAAAATCCAAATTCATCATGGCACACAAGGTCCTTTAAAATCCACTGTCAACCTACCTTTCCAACCTTACCTTCTTTCCACTGCCTACTATATACACCACACCACATCGATCTTCATACCATTCCATGAATATGCCAAATCTCTCCTAATTCCTTGCTTTTATTCATGCTGCTTTTTTTACTAGAACGTACTTTTTCACTTAAGAAACTCCTAAATTCCTGCTAAGGTTTCAAGTCCTGGCTCAAATTTTTACCTTAGATATAAAGCTATTAATTCTCCAAGTTAAAGGAAATGTTCCCTTATCTGTGTAGCTCTAAATGTCTAAGCAAGTGGCTCCTAAACCTGGACACATTACAGTTATTTAAGGACCTTCTAGAAAAATATATTCCTGTGTCTCAACCTGGACTGACCCAATTGAAAGCTCTAGGGGTAGGATCCAGGGAATTTATACTTCTAAAAAGCGTCCGATAGGTAGTGAAGTATATATGGAAACTCTGGAACATTTTTGCAAATCTGGAATTATTTCAAAATGAAAAGCTAAAAACTGAGTTGAAAGTCTGACTTGGAAGCAGTCATATCTTCAGATTCCTACTCCTCTATGTTGCTAGGTTTATTGAAGATTTATTTTCTGAAATTGAAGATTTCTTTTCTGAAAGGGTAAAAGAAAAATTTCTACCCAGGAATCAGCAGGCATAACTGTGGATTGGGGCAGGCTGTTGAAAGGGAAACATATTATACTGTGAACAGGAAGATTAAATGAAACATACCTTACTGGAAACTAAGACTTCCAGCTCTCTTTCCCACTGGGCTGCCAGACAGCTAGCTGCCAGCTCTCTAGTTAACAGATTAGAAAAGTTTTCTCTAGGGAATTTGACTACTCTAAGAAGAAAGTCTTAAAAATATAGACTTAGAAAGTCCCCCAACTGAATGGCCCAGTGAGAAATTGTGAAGTTTGCGGTCAACTAGCCCTACTAACATGGTCAGAGCTTCTCATTTTTTATTCCCCTACTCTTAAATATAAGGGAGGAAAAAGGATTACCAGACATCTGAGAAACTCCACTAATATGAAACGAGATCAAATAGGAAAAAAAGTGCAAATTGATGGAAGTAGAATATACAAAGAGAAAATATAACTTTGATAAAGCAAATGATCATTAATATTCTCAAAAATGTTTCTAAAAAACCCCAGCCTATTTTAAAAGACCATTCAGAAAACAAGAAAAGATTTTAGATATACAATATATGATTGCAGAAATTAAAAACTCCAAAAATGAACTGGTGTATGAAGTTGAGGATATAGGACAGAAACTAAAACAAAAAGAAAACGATGTGGCAAATAGGAGAGGAAAGAGAACCAGTCTAGCAGTTTCAACATCCAAATAATAAAAGTTCCAGAAGACAGAAAATATAAGACCAGATAAAATGGAGAGGCCAAACTAATTAACAAAAATAATTTAAGAAAATTTCTTAGCCTGAAGGACTTGAGTTTCCAAATCATAAGGATCCACATAGTGTTCAACACAATGGAGAAAATAAACCCACGCCAAGAAATATCACAGAGGTATTTTGGAATACTAGGAACAAAGAATGAGGATAATAAGGTTCAGGAAACAGTAGCTCCACACAGGAAAAAGACAAAGGGAATTCCCAGGATAAGGGTGAAAGATCCCAAGGTAACAATTAATGTACACCAGCAACGAGGGCAATGTAGTCCAGATGGGAGTAAGTTAGGCTCTGGGAACCCTATTTTTGGGAAGATAAAATTGAGAAAATAACTGATGTGAATGAAGAATTGAAAGGCAATTTAGACAATTAATAGAGAATTTGCAGGGGTTGGATTATAAAGCACATAATAAACAAACAAACAAAAAATATATGAATTCCAAGGAAAACAAAAAGGTATGAAGGAAAGGAAAAGTAATCAGTTAATCACAAAGCTCAGCATTGAATAGCTCTGAATGAACCATGGTCATTCAAATTAATGAGAAATCTTAATAAATTCCCCATAATTACAACATAACTATATTGAAAGGATAGGAAAATGAGAGAGGTAATGAGTTAAATCATTATTTTTCATAAAGATACAGTATTAGACAGTGCCCAAAACAGAAAAATTAAGAAGCAGCAAGTTACTCAGAGATATGGAGATCAACATTAAGGGAGTTTAAAGGAAGATTTTTCAACCTCGGCACTACTGGCATGTTGGGTTAGATAAATGTTTGTTGTAAAGGGGCTGGCCAAGGCATTGCAGAAAGTTGGGCAGCATCCTTGACCTCTACACATGAGATGCCTGTAACAGCCCTCCCTCCAAACCAGTTGTCATAGTCAAACAAGTCTCTAGACATTGCCAAAAGTTCCTTGGGGAGGAGGGGGAGCTGAACTGTCCTGGTTGAGAACTACTGGTTAAAAGTCATTATATGTGGGAAAGAAGAAATGGAAGGGTGGGGGACCTAGAGAATGCAGTTCTTCTCATTAAACTGTGTAGAACTAGTGCATACTTAATTATAAAGAAATATATATGTGTATTCCTGATATAGTTGATGTATTATAGTTGACTGTATAAAAAACTAAAACATACAGCAAAACCAAAACAACAGCACAATGAGATACCACTCTTTACTCCCACTAAGATGGCTATAATCAAAAAGATAAAAAATAAGTGTTGATGAGGATGTGGAGAAACTAGAACTATCATACACTGCTGGTGGGAATGTAAAATGGTACACCCGCTCTGGAAAACATAGTATGATAGTGCCTCAAAAAGTTAAGCATTGAATAACCATATGATCCAGCAATTCTAGTCTTAGGTATATATATCCGAAGGAATGGAAAACGTACGTTCACAAAAAAAATAAATAAACGTTCATAGCAGTATTCTTCATAGCCAAAAAAGTGGAAATAAACCAAATGTCACATGACTGATGAGTGTATAAATAAATTGTATATTAATATGATGGAATATTATTTAGTTACACAAAAGAAGAAAGTACTGATATATACTATCACACAAATGAACCTAGAAAACATGCTAACTAAAAGAAGTGAGACACAAAGGCCACATATTGTATAATTCCATTTACATGAAATGTTTGGAA
>NW_011888927.1:1497719-1532315 GCF_000151845.1 Pteropus vampyrus | reverse complement strand
TCTATCTTGTTGACTGTTTTAAGCAGAAGCTTTTTAATTTGATGTAGTCTCATTCATTTATTTTTGCTTTTACTTCCCTTGCCTTTGAGGTCAAATTTATAAAATTCTCTTTAAGTCCAAGGTCTTTGAGTTTAGTTCCTATGTCTTCTTCTATGCCTTTTATTGTTTCAGGTCTTATATTCACGTCTGTAATCCATTTTGAGTTAATTTTGGTGTATGGTGATAGACAACAGTCTAGTTTCATTCTTCCGCAGGTGGCTTTCCAGTTTTCCCAAAATCATTTATTGAAGAGGCTTTCCTTTCTCCACTGTGTGTTTTCGGCTTCTTTGTTGAAAATTATTTGGCCACATAAATATGGGTTTACTTCTGGACTCTCAATTCTGTTCCACTGTCCACTGGTTCATGTGTATGTTTTGCTGCCAATACCACGTCGTTTTGATTACTGACGCTTTGTAAAATATAACTGAAGTCGGGCAGAGTGATGCCTCCAGCTTAATTCTTCTTTCTCAGGATGGCTTTAGCAATTTAGGGTCTTTTGTGCTTCCATACAAATCTGATGAGTTTTTGTTCTATTTCTTTAAAAAATGCCAATGGGATTTTGATGGAGATTGCATTAAATCTGTATAATGCTTTAGGTAATACGGTCATTTTAACTATGTTGATTCTTCCAATCCAAGAACACGGAATATCTTTCCATTTCTTTGTATCTTCTTCAATTTCTTTTAATAGGGTCTTGTAGTTTTCATTATATAGGTCTTTCACATATTTCGTTAAATTTATTCCTAGGTATTTTATTCTTTTTATTGCAATTGCAAAAGGAATTATTTTTTCCACTTCTTTTTCTGACACTTCATTAGTATAGGAAAGCTATGAATATTTGATGTTGATTTTACATCCAGAGACTTTATTGTATTTGCTTATTATTTCTAGTAGTGTTCTTGTGGAGTCTTTAGGGTTTTCTATACAGAGAATCATGTCATTCACAAATAGTGACAGTTTGACTTCTTCATTTCCTATTTGGATGCCTTTATATCTTTCTCTTGTCTGACTGCACTCGCTAGGACCTCCAATGTTATATTGAATAAGAGTGGCAACAGTGGACAGCCTTGCCTTGTTCTTGATCTTAGAGGAAAGGTTTTTAGTTTTTCACCATTAAGTATAAATGTTGGCTGAGGGTTTGTCATATATGGCCTTTATTATGTTAAGGAAAAGGGGTGAATTTTATGGTATGTGAATTATATCTCAATTAAAAAGAAATTAAAGTCAATAATTAACTGAAAATGTGCAAGGTGTAAAACGCAGTACAGTTTCTTCAATATTTAATACACTCGTGCAAATCACTAGGAAAAAAATACACGATTTGATAAGAGAAAAGAACACAGCAGTTCATAGGTCAAGAAAAATAATGAATTAACATATTAAAAGCGTTCAAACCCAGTCATAAATAAAGTAATGACAAGTAAAACAATGTGATATCAATTTTTAACTATCGGATTGGCAAAATTTTTTAATTTGAAAATACCCAGAATTGGGGGTTAGTATGAGGAAATAGGCACCTTCAAACTACTGGCAGTAGGTTCAATTGGTGCAGTTATTTGGGGGAGGGTAATTTGGCAATATCTACACAAACTGAAAAAGCAGACATTCTTTAACAAAGCAATTACACTGCTAGGACTTTTTCTTACAGATATCTTGTATTCCCATGCAAATATATATACACACACACATACACACAGAAAAGAGTTCCTTGAAATGTTGTTTATAGTAGAAAAAACTAAAAATCAAAATTTCAGTCAATATGAGACTGATGGTACATATATAGAATACTAGGCAGTCATTAATAAAGAATGAGGAGATCTCTATAAGCTGCTAGAGAAATATGTCCAAGATTTACTCTTAAATAAAAAAACAAGTTGCAGAACATGTACAACTGAATCTATTGTATATGGGCCTGGGCATGTTTAAGGTTGAATATATGCTTTTGCGTGCATTAACATTTTCTGGAAGGACACATAAACTTTTCTCTTTGTACTCTCGTCTATTTTTACTTTATACTGTGATCTATTTTAAATTTACCGCAAGTATATAATGTTATACTTTAAAAATTAAAATAGAAAACAATAACAACAAAAAAACAGTTAACAGACAGCTGCTTGTAGTTTAGCATAGATAACCGGGTACAAACAGGCTTTGGGAAATTATTGCTGCTAGCAAGTCTCAAGTCCTGAGAAGAAGACTCCCACTTCCTCCTTGACCTTCAAAAGTATATAATAAATATGCTGATCTTGCCTTGGGGTCACTGTATCTGAGCAGAGTGCAGTGTCCCACCTGGCCCCAGTTTTTGTATATACTACTGTCTGTTTTTCTCCATCTGTCCATTGCCCCCTCTCAGGTATATTAACCCTCTAGCCATGCAGGTTGCAGCATACAAGTGTTTTGACATCTTCCCCCGCCCTCCCCGTATTTAGTCTCTTTAAAATGACAGAAAAATACCAACCAATGATGTTTATAGCAGCATTATTCACAGTGGCCGGTCATGGAACCAACCGAAGTGTCCTACGATAGATGATTGGCTAAAGAAGCTGTGGTACATATACACAATGGAATATTACTCAGCCATAAGAAGAGATGAAATACTGCCATTTGCAACATGGATGGACCTTGACATAATCATACTAAGCGAAATAAGCCAGACAGAAAAGTTGAAAATCACATGATATCACTTATGTGTGGGATATAAACCTAAAAACACCAAATGAACAGGACAAACAGAGACTCATGGACATGGACTATAGACTAGTGGTTACCAGAGGGTAGGGAGTGGGGGATGAGGGGGGAGCTAGACGAGGTAAAGGGGGTCAAATGTAGGGGGGGAGGGGGAGGGTAAAATGGGTAAAGGAGATCAAATATATGGTAGCTGAAAGAAACCGGACTTTGGGTGGTAACACACAATAGAATATATAGATGTCAAATGATAACGTACACCTAAAAATTATATAATTGTATTAACCAATGTTACCCCAATACACTTAAAAAAAAAAGAAAAAGAAAAAGAAAATGCTACGAACAACATGTGGCTTACTCTCCTGCTTCGCTCTCTATGCTCTGGGCTCTCCTCTGTGCCAGGACACTACTTGCCCTTCTTCGATGCTACTCCTCTCTCTTTTGCTGAATTCAAGCATCTAGCTTTGAGATGGTACAAACTCCCCAGATGGAGTCTTTGATTCTCTTGGCAAGGTCCTGGAGAAAGGTTTTGACACTGTCAACCATCTTCTCACCACCCAAACTACCAACTACACAGAGGAGAGAGAATAATCTCAAATCTTTCACCATGAAGGATCCGGCTGCTCAGCTCTGGACCAACCTGGCCCCTCGCCTACCACGGGCCTCTCAGCTCCTCCTCACCCAGCTGCCAGCTGCTACTTGGGTGCTCCCAAGACCAAGGCTGCTGCACCCACACTGGGCATGCCTAGACAATGCAGGCAGTGAGACTTGGTGGGCACTCAGCCCAGCCGCCATGGGTGGAGGGGGCCTGGATGGCAGTTCTAATATGAGTAGACTGCACTCTGTTAGGAAGACCATCACTCTGATTGAAGAAGTTAAAAACAAATTAGTCTGATGTCTGAACTTAACTGTTTGCTACTATGTTTAGATTTTTACCAACTCGTGGGTGGTGGCCAATGACCTAGCCACATGGTCAGGCAGGAGGGCAATGGAAAACTAGCCTATTAAAGGGGCGCCTGTATGAGGAATGGGCCTATGAAAATCACTACAGGAATCAGAGGAGTGCATTAAAATAGGATATATCTATGACCTATCTATGCCCATCAGGAGAAACCCTTCCAGAACTGGAAGGTGACTGGTATCAATGAGTATATATCCCAGCCATATGCTGGTGAGACCACTCCTGTTTTCAGAACCTGATTAAGTCAAATGGAAGCCTACAAACTTCAGTAGCATTGCTTGGGGAGATATTTTGGTGATGTGATATGCCAGTATCTATGACTCTTATTTTTCAGTTTACATGTACTGCCATTCTGTGATATGGTATAACACTGGCATTGTTGGTAAGGTTATAATACTGATATTGATGGTCAAATGTATTGGTAAATTGAATTAAAGCCTCCTTAGGATGAATACTAATAAAAAATGACTATCCTGAGAGAAGAACTGGATCTGATCATCACCAAATTAGTTCTGCTCAATTTTATCATAAAGTACAGGTAGCAGCAGATCAGGATGGGGCGGGGTGGCAAAGAGTAACCAAATTGATACAAAAAGATGAAAATGTGTGTAATGGTTTTATAGAACAAATTAGTTATTTCTTCAAATCTATCTCTAATTTATATTGATTCCTCAAATACTAGGCATATTCATAATCACATTGCTATCTGTATTTGTCACACAAATGCTATACTAAAAATAGATGCCCAAATAAACATAATTGTTTTTGTTTAAAAGAGTTTTAGCCAAAGGTCAGGGAATGGCCTACCTAGTAATGTAAAGAATTTGGCTTTGGCTTTTGCCTCCACGAGGAAGTAACCTATGTCATACCTGATGAGAATGTCTTTTTGTAGGGTGGGGGCTAGTGACAACAGATCTTATGGCAGGGCTGGCCACATTTAACATTCTTGGGTGGGAGCTGACTACACCAGAAAGAACCATCATGTGATTTAGGGTGGGGCTTTGGGTCACACGGTATCAATTAACCTGGAGACTGAGATCAACCTTGTGAGCAATCAATCTAATCAATCATACTTTTATATATAATGGAGCCCAATAAAAACTGTGGACTCTGAAGCTCGCCTTAGCCTAACTCTATGCATATGGTCATACACTGATGCTGGGAGGATAATGCATCCTGACATCATGAGCAAGGACAACAGAAACTTTGCGTTTGGAACCCTCTAGACTCTATGCATCTCTCCCTTTGGCTGATTTTAATCTGTATCCTTTCCTTGTAATAAACCATAACTCTGAATATAATAGCTTTCATTCACTGAGTTCTGTGAGTCCTATCAAGTTATCAAACCTAAGAGTGGTTATGGGAATCCCCCGAACTTACAACTGGTGCTAGAAGTGAGGGCAGTCTTGGGGACTGTGCATTCAAACTATGCAATTTGTCTCATTTCATGTAGGTATATATTCTCATTAACCCATTCAAGAAAGCAAGACGTAGACAGTAGATACACTGCCCAAGAGGATGGCTTCTAAATTGTAGTGCTAGAACATGAATCTGGTTTTTACATTGCTTTATATAAGATGACCATAACATAGTACCATGCATTAGATGGATGGGTATTTTATTATAATGTATTTCACTAGTATGACATAATTAACTTTTTGCCTCTTCTCACACCAAACTTGAACCAAAGTAATTATAGTTAACTGTTAAGTATAAATTAACAATTATTACTGTCCACAGTTTTTACCATTACCGGTTTTGTGCAGTAAATGTTTCCCTCTGAGGATGAAGGTCACTATAAACAACTCTGATGAGATCATGCTGACACAATGCCCCTTCTGTCAAAGCCATGGATCCAATCGTTGATGGCTACAAAAATAAGGTAAAGTATGAGACTGTGTCTCTAAAATTAAGGAAAAATCTACAAAAGAATGGTTTCAGACCATTCTTCTCTTTCAAAACCTTTTCCATTTTTCAATTATATACATTCTATAGCTCTTTTTGAAAATTATATGATACATAAAATAAAAGGCATACTGCTTTATTTTTTTTGAAAGATTATGAAATAAATCTACACTTAGGACACAGATAAGAAAATTTGCTGAAAAGACTACAGGTTACAAATACATCAGTTTTATTTGTATTCTAGAACACAGAGCAGTCTTGGGGACTGCATTCAAATTAGGAAGTTTGTCTAACGTCAGGTAGGTAAGTATTCTCATTAATCCCATTCTACTACAAAGCAAGCAAGGTGTAGAGTTATAATTATATAACACAAACAATATTGAAGACTATGATCACTGTCTCTTTAATGGTGACTGATTTCATGTTTCAAAAGTTAGAAGATCCATCCACTCATAAATGTTTCACTATCCACCATTTTATTTCATAACATGACACACAGGACTTAATTAAAATCTATTACTCAGAAATATTCTATGCTAAAATGAGTCCTTGCTAATTAGGAGGCATTCTATTTCCAATACAGAACAAAATCCCAAGGGAATTAAGAAAAGAAATAGCTGCATAGAGCTATGAGACAACAGGCTACTGACTGTTAATAAGAAAACAAAATATAATTTTTAGATTACTGGTGAAGTTTCTTTAAATGCTTTCTTCACAACTTTACGCACTAAAGACTACAAGAGACTAGAAGCTTGATTTGTAATATATATCCTTAAAAAGAGCAGGCAGAAGGAATTCAGCTCAACAGAGTCATCTAACTATACGATCATTAGTATTCTCACATTCTTCAATCAAGTAAATATAAGGAAAAATCTAAAGTATGTTATTGAATAGCTAGAATTCATCAACTAGACTCCTTTAAAGGGAAATTACAGTATTAATATTCTTCTAAGTAGCCATTTTCCTAAAAAATAATAAAAACCAATCAATCTAACATAAATGATTTCTAATTAATATGGAAACTTTTAAAAATTAAAGAAAATTCATACAAGACTAATAAAAAAGACTGAAAATAATACTGGTCGAAGAATACAAAAGAATTAAACAAAAATTAAAGGAAAATTTTCCATTAATTACTTTCTGCCTCCCTTGACAGTAGCTCAACTTTATATCACTACTAACAAACATCTACTTTTAAAAAGCATATCAGTAAAGGTGTGTTACAAATAGCTATCTTCGGTAATAAACTGACTTTTATCTCTTATTCAACATAATTTTAAATAATTCCACCTTTCAATCTTACTTACCTCGTGGTATATTGAAGGCTTAGATAAAGAAGGGATAGTAAAAGATAGAACCTTATTGTTTCCATCTTTATCAGCAATTTCCTATAGTAAAAAAAATATACAAAGATAATAAAATAATCACAGGAATATAAGAAAGAATAATTACTTTCTTAATTTATTGAGCATATTATTGGTAAGAAAGATTATTAGAAATAGTATATTAAAATATTACTACACTATTATCTCTTTATAGAAACAGTAATATCTAAAAAACACTACTTTGAGAGATTTGAGTGCAATATTATATAAAAAATACAACATGACAGCAAAGACATGAAGCAGTAATACAAGTCAATTTTCATGTTAAATTTACATATAGTACAGGGAAATTACAAGTGATAAGATCCTTAAGTAGAAACATGGCTGAGTTAAACATTAAAATTAAAGATCTTAGCCAAGAGAGCTACACTTATGAAAATAAGAAAAAAACACTGTTCTAACACAGAATGAATCTTGACTAAAAGAAACTCTTACAATTTTCAGAATAAACTAATGACTTGAAATAAACTATATATTAAGATAACATTAGTCCAAGTGATTAAAAATAAGTTCATATTTAGGTAATTTTTACTGAACTGCAAGAAAATTCTTGTGAATTTTAAAATTTAAAAGCACTTTATCTTTTAATGAAAAGGACAACAGTGACCTTTATGCCTACAGTTTCTGGCACCTCCAATCTGCTACAGGCATCAACAAAATCTACACCAGCATTTTTGCATTGCTCCTTTTCCTCTTGCATCGTTCCTTTTCTCTACTGCCTTATTTTAGTCTTTGTCTAAACAACTCATATTAGTACACATAACAGGTATAAAATCCAAAGAGAAGCCTGCCCTTAGCAGACCTAGCAGGAAGGTGGTCAGAGATAGACCAAGTAGTTACATAGCATAAAAGGAAGAAACAACAATAAAAACAACTATTATCACCAAAAATCAAACCCAAAGAACTTCCCTATAGTGCTCATTTCTGAGTTTAATATGTCATAGGAGAGTAGCAATTATATGTGAAAAATGGCCTTACCTCTGATTTCGGCAGGAAAAGCAGTTTAAAAATTCCCTAGAGAGATCATTTAACTGCTTTGTAGTCAAATTAGTTACTGCCATATTTGGGTCATTGTGCCTCAGAGAAAGTCTAAGATAAATGTACCTGATTTAAGTTAGGCAATAAAATTTTAATTTTATTCCCAAATTTTAAATTAAGCCAAATATTTTAATTTATATTTGTATTTGTGTGAAGGGTGTTCTGAAATTTGCTTAAGCTGAGGGCAATACAAAACTCTCCCTGAGGCTACCTGAATCAAGGGAGAAGGACCAGGGAGGGAAAGAAGAAAAAAGAAAAAAGAGAAATGAATATATAAAAGAAAACCGGTGTGGTAAGAAAAATTGAGAAACACAGAGAAGAGAGAATACAGATATCAAGGGAATTAAAAGAAGACAGAAGCCCAAGATTATATTTCTGACATATAATTGAGCATTATTTAATAGTATAGTATATGTTTGAGATGCCAAAAGATAACTAAACCATAGCACCAACAAACTAGCACTGTCAAGAACTGCTATACAAAATATTTTTGCTTCAATTTTTCCCTCTACTAAATTCTATTACACTGAACAAATTAATAAAAATGATAGCTTAATGCTAAACATAATCTAAAACACTAAATTATCAAATCGATAAACATTTACTAAATGCCTGTGCTAAGTAAGCACTAGAGACACAGTGATATATGAAACAAATTCTCTGCTTTAAAAAAAACAATCAGGCAAATTAACAAAATAGAGAATTTTATACCTAGACCAGCTTTTCATTAAAAAAAACTCACCTATAATTATACTTCTACTACTACTAATAATAAAAATGATAACATTTGTTAAATACTTCAGGTAACATGCTGGATTCTTCCAAATGCTTTTAATCCTGTAACAACGTTTTATTTCTGTTTTACAGATGAGGCAACTTAAGTCAAGATATTAAGTAACTTACCCAAATTTAAAACAGTCTATAAGTGGCAGGGTCTGGTTTTAAATAAAATATAAGTGACTCCAAAGGCCAAGCTCCTTCCTTCAGATACATGTTCTAGTGATGAAAATGTTTTCTAATGATTTAAGGGATAATACTTAGAGGAGTGAAAACTGGTGCAGAAGAATATTATTTACTGTGAGACTCAATGTTTCATGAGGTACTATAATACCTCTCAACTATAAAACTTAATTTTATTATGTGGAGTATTTATTTACAATGAGTACTCAATACACAGAATATGACTTCTAAGGGAAGGAATTTCAATACCAGTGTCATAAACTGAGCACCGTGTGAAAAAAAAAAAAAAAGAATACTAGTATTGAAGGTATACTTGAGAATTCCTAAGAGTTTCATAAACAATATAGTATCAAATACATAATATATTATCAAATGATGACTAAAAGTAAATTTTAAAAATTTTACATGCAAAGCATTTATAAATATTGGTCAAATAAAATAATTTGAAGAATAAGTCACAGACTTAAATATATAAGACCTGAAACAATAAATTGCATAGAAGAAAACATAGGTAGTAAACTCATGGACTTTGGATTTAGAGAAGATTTTATGAATTTGACCTCAAACGCAAGGGAAGTAAAAGCAAAAATTAATGAATAGGACTGTATCAAACTAAAAGGCTTCTGCACAGCAAAAGAAACCATCAATAAGACAAAGAGGCAACCAACTGAATGGGAGAAGATATCTGCAAACAACTCCACTGATAAGGGGTTAAAATCCAAAATATACAAAGAACTCATACAATTCAACAATGAAAAAACAATCCAATTAAAACACAGGCAGAGGACCTGAACAGACACTTCTCCCAAGAAGACATACAAATGGCCAAAAGACATATGGAAAGATGCTCAACTTTACTAGCTATTAGGGAAATGCAAATCAAAACCATAATGAGATACCACCTCAACCTGTTGGAATGGCTATCATCAACAGGACAAGTAATAACAAGTGTTGGAGAAGTTGCAGGGAAAAAGGAACTCTCATAAAGTGCTGGTGGGAATGTAAATTGGTACAGCCACTATGAAAATCAGTATGGAGGTTCCTCAAAAAACTAGAATTACCATATGACCCAGCAATCCCTTTTCTGGGTATCTACCCCCCAAAAATTGAAAGCATTTATCCATAAAGATTTATGCACCCCTATGTTCATAGCAGCATTATTCATGGTGGCCGAGACATGGAAACAATATAAGTGCCTTTGGTAGATGATTGGATAAAGAAGACGGAATATTACTTAGCTGTAAGAAAAGATAAATACTGACATTTGTGACAACATGGATGGATCTTGAGATAATCATGCTAAGCCACATAAGTCAGAAAAAGTTGAGAATCATATGATTTTACTCATATGTGGGATATAAAACTGAAAGCTACAAACAAGATAAACAAACAGACTCATGGACATGGACAACTGTTTAGTAGTTATCAGAGGGAAGTGGAGAGGGTGGAAGGAGGTAAAGGTAAAGGGGGTTGGAAGGAAATTTAACTTTGGGTGGTGAACATACAATGTAATACACATATGATGTATTATTGAATTATACACTAGAAACCTATATAATTTTATTAATTAATGTCACCCTAATAAATAAAAATAAGTCATAAAATATTAGCAATGCTGTCAATTATAATAGTTTTATCTACTTTATAAAATGCATCATTAAGCAACTCTGTACTCAATTTAATTAACTCAAATAAATTATTCAGTAGACATTTCAATCTCTTTTCCTCTAAACATTTAAATATTTCAGAGGATTTTAAAAAATACTTTAAATTTCCCAAACTATCATTTTCAACTTACCAAATTATAGATTCCTAACAGAAGTGCTTCAATGCAACCATTACTCTGTCTGTCTCGGCTAACTGTAAGCCGTAAATAAACCCACATCAATTCTGGCAAGAACTGCAGTGTAAACCTCTTAAGTCGAACTTCAGAGCTCCGATAGAGCTCAAACAGCTGATGGCAGACAGGCTCCAGGAGCTAAAAGGAAATAAAGTGAATTACTTACGTCCATTCTTTTGGCTGTAACTATATATTTTTAAGGCATGTATACTTATATAGTATTTTCAAAGTAAACTCTCAACATTAATTTTTACATATTTTGAATGAATGCAGCCAAAAACTTAATCTCTATTTATGTACAGAGACTACATATAAACTGACCAACCTAACTATAAGAAATACTTTGCGCCCTTATAATATCAACATATCTTTTAATATACTGTATTACTAAATTGATTAGATAATTTGTTCTTTAACCAATGTACCACACATATATTTAGTGAGTTACTTTTTCTATTCTTAGAACCCTTACTATCCTCCATTTTAAAAAGTTTCTATTGGAAGAAAATAATTTCAAATAATCTTGTTGGAAATAAACTTTAAATATCAACTTAAGACTGTGATTTAAACAAATTATATACCATCAGTAGAGAAAGGGACTTTGCAATACATAATATTTGGACATCCAAAATGTTAGCTCATATTTAAAATTAATGATTGTAAAAAGTAAAAATGACTTAAATTCTATTAATTATATTTATTTGAAAGATTTTGAAGAGGAGGAAAGTATACAGAAACAGCTTTTCCAATGTTTAATTGGCCAATTCTGTATATAACACAACACGACTTATGAGGAACTTCATGACCTTGAAAACTGAAGAAGATAAACAGTTTAAATAAGTCTCCCCCTTTTCTTTAAACTTGTACTGTCAATTTAGAATGGTTTAGCTGGAATAACTGCAGACTACACAAAACTGTGATTTTAAAATGCAGACAAAACACTGACAGGAAACTATAAAAAAGTTTAAAATTTAATACTGCTTGAAAATGAAATATTTAGTAATTTATATGCTTATTTCTATTCTGAATGATTAAAATAATACATATACATTTGAAAATCTGTCTGAATGTAGTTATGTACATCTGTAATAATCTAACACTAGAAGAAAATCACTACTTTCACAGCTGTAGATTAAAAGTCAACAAATCCTATGTTGATTGCACAGTTAATATATTTAGATGAGTTAAGCTTAGCTCCTAAGGAACAACTCTAAAGCTAAAAAAAGTTATACACACATATCCTAGTCTAGTAACTATCACAGTATTTGAAATCTTAAAAAAAACATTCCAATTAGCGCCTCACACTGAAGTCTAGATCAGTGAGACAATTTGCCCAAGGTCAAAGAAGTTAGTGGTGGAAGAAGACACTGGAATTTAGGTCTTCTGACACAAAGTTGATGTTCCCATTATAGCACATTTCTTATATTAGAATGAAAGTGGAGTAGGATGTGAGAGTTGTATAATTACAAATAGTATGTTTCACATAGTGCTAAATATGAAGTATTAAATTTTTAAAAATAGTTAATGGCTGGCATCTTTTAAAAGTACTGACAATAATATTCACCTCTTTTAGGGAATTAAAGATTACTGCTCCCATAAATTTACTTATTAAACATATATATACAACTTTCAAATCTACTTTCCTTTTTTAGTAAAAGACTCTAAAATTACCTTCTCTAAATTTTATTGGTCCTGGAACAATTACAATTTGTTTATGTTATAAGGTCTTAACTTCCTTTCCCCAATAGCAAGAAATACACTGGCATATTATATTTTAATTAAGCATAACAAAGAGATACAGTTATGAAAATTATTACTCTAATTTTTTTTTTTTTAAGCCAAGAAGAGGAGTGGCTGGCAACCTAGTAACTTAATCAGATACTACTGCAAAATAAGATAGTTAAAAACTTGTCAGTGCTATCTGTTAAAATCTTTAATTCTAAGCATTTGTATCAGGCCATTATGTTCTCAATTTCTCAGTATCACAAATGACTCCGACCTATGTGGGATAAATGGGTTATCCTACATCAAGAGGTGTTAAAAATCATTATCCTCTGGTTAAAAAAAAAGCTTATGAATAATTGAAACCTTCCCCAAATGTAGCAAACAGTGCCAAATGATTAATTACTAAAAAAACATGATATCCAATGAACACAATGAGAGCAGTCTGGGTGGAATAATGGAGACTGAGGCCCAAATTGGGTTAAAGAAAGAATGTGAAGTGAGGAAAAGGGGTCAAGTAGACAGAGGCTACAAGTAAGCAATACTTCGTGAGGTTCATCTGTGAAGAGGGGCAGAGAAATGGGGTAGGTAATAAAATATAAGGCAAATCAAAGAAGTTTTTTTTTTTTTTTGCTTTTGGTTTTGTTTTGTTTTGTTTTGTGTGAGGCAACCCTTGGTTGACCTCACAGATTGCAAGGACCTTGTCATCTTACAATCCCTTATTTTTCTGTTACGCCTATAGCACCTGGTCTTCCTAGGTGGTCTCCCATCCAAGTACTAACCAGGCCTGATCCTGTTTAGGTTCCGAGATAAAGAAGGTTTTTACAAAACAGAATATGGTTATTTACAGTATTCATCAGGGAAGGGAAAAAATCAATCAAGGAGGAAAGAGAGGGGATAATTGAAGGAGCAATCTTTGAGGGGGCCAGAGAAGATGAGATTCAGGTCTAAGTGGAGGAGATCACAACCTGGGATACTTCCTCCAATGAGTAACAGAAAAGGCATGAGAGTATGGGTAGAGATGCAGGCAGAGTGGTAAATGTGTATGGGAAAATAAGAGCATTCCCAACTATTTTCTTATGCTTTTTAATACAGAGAAAGCAAGGTGAGAATGAGGATTAAAAAAGGTAAGAGTATGAGGGAGAAAATGGTGTGAAATGAACAGTGAGACAGTATACTAAAGAAGTAAAGCAAGACTGCAAGGCAGTATATTACATGCCCATTTGACATTTTTAGTCTCGCATTTAAAATGGAGAAAGATAGAGGTCTCCCTGAGTGGAAGATGTGAAAGAACTGGTGACTAAGGGATCTGGAAGGAGGGAAAAAAGAAAAACAAAGCATTATGTTGGTTTATAGATTAAAACTTAAGCTATAGTCCAGGTTGGCCATATATGTAATATTAAACTTCTAGGAAATATACTTTCTTAAGAACTTTTATAGTCTTTAAAGCAAAACTGTAAGAGTGTCATAAGTTTAAATTAATATTATATACGGCAAGTGACATTTTTAAGAAATAATTTCCTGTTAACTAAATAATACGCTTGATAACATTTCAGAACATGGCAAAATCAGGACTAAAAGGGCCTTTCTTCTAGGACTAAAGTCCAGAATTGCTTCGAGTTTCTATAGAGCTTAAAATTCTGTTATTCTTAAGTATGAACACATGGTTAGAATCTTATAACCCAATACGAGAAAGAATGGACAGACAGACCTGCTCTGACAAGTGGCTGATTGTAATGACTGTTGGATCTTGATCTTGAATGTCTCAAGTTGTAATTTTTCCCTTTCTAGCCATGACAAGGTCTGACACGTTAATATTATGAAATATGATAATATAAAATAATATGAATAACTTTAACGTCATAATTTCCAAAGTATAAAAGAAAAAACGAAACCGATACTTTTTATACACTTGTGAGTCCCATTGAAAATGATGGCATTTTAGAATCTCATTTTGTGTTTCACTATCCTTCTAATCAAGATTTATTAAGTATTCATTATGTAATAATTTTATCATTATGATAAAATACTAGATTCTAGGAAGTATCAAATATAGAATATATGACCACTGCCCATGAAGAGCTTACAATCTAAAGAGAAAGCATAAAAAAATTTTTTAAAGCAAAGCTTAAATGTTAAGATAGTGCAAAATAAGGGGTGGGGAATACACACATTCATTATTCAAACAGAAATCTGAAAACTCCTGACCTAGGATACGCATACATGTACATTACCACACCTAAAGTTATAAACCATTCGTAAATACAAAGCAAGAAAAAAAGAAGCAAATGAATCCTGCAATTGCTGCTACAAATAGCAACAGATGCAAGTCTAACGGAGAGCCAATCCAAGTTTAAGAGATAGGAAAGAAAGAGGTCAATAAGCAAGCTTTTAGTGATAGGACAAAAATGAAGATGCACTTTAAGTTAAGCTGCTGGTTAGGAGATGATTACCTGAACTTCTTCAAACTCACTCCAGTACACAGCAGAGGCACTCTTGGAGGCTGTATCTGGGAAGATAAGAAGCTACTTTCCTGTGTGTTCCTTTCATTTTCATTTTAAAGCATACATGAATCCAGTGGTGATAAAACTATATGTCATACTATTGTGTTAATGAAAAGATAATGTGTGTATTTTGCATAAATTAACAAATAGATTCAATAGCTGCATTTTTCCCTTCCTCTATTAAAAAACTGAATAATGGGAAATTCTTACTCTAAGTTTATTAATCTTGACTATTTAGGCTAAAAAGTGCTTTCTCTGATCATTTTCAAGGTAAATTTACTAGCAATATCATTTCATGTTACCAGTTTGAGTTCACTGATTAGAGTGATCAATCAGACATAGTTCTATATTGTCAATAAAATAACTGCAAACAATATTTAAAATTAATAAATCTTCAGTATATGGGTAAAATTTGGCTTCCAGAAAAGGAAACATTCCAGAAGAAGAAACAGAGATAAATTTCAAATTAAATAAGTAATCTACTGAGGTGATAGTCACTCGAATGAAGAATCAAAACATGCTGTCCTCCACAGGAACAAATTTGATCAAAACATTTGAAAATATGGAGACAGAGGGCATGGGGAAAGCCAAAGCAACTCTCGGAATGAAAAACAGCAGACAGAAAGTTTTCTAGTCCCTTAAAAAGGATTAAAATAAAAGAAAAAACGAGTAGGGAAAACTATAAAACTTAAATGTATGTGTTTTAGTACATACAGTTCATTTTACTATATTGAAATTATTTTTCTTATAAACTCTCCTACCTCATTATTTGAATCTTGAATAACTTTATAGAGGGCTGGTACCAGCGTTTTTTTCCGGTGTAAAGTTGCTGCATAATTGGTGATCTGAGTGTCAGGCAATGCCTAACAGAAACATCAAAAGAAAACAAAAGTAAACTTAATATTTGGGAATTCAGAAATTTTAGTTTACATGAGTTTCTCTTGAAAAGATTTAAAACAGAGTAACTAAAAAAAGGTAAAAATAATTAATACAAGAAATAGCCATAAGAGTTGATAAAAGAAATTAAGTTAGGATGTTATATTATACAATTCTAATTATTTAACCAAAAAAATGATTAGAGATCACACATTATACCAAGATTACTGAAAATGGGTCACCTTCAACTAATCTAGTCTAAAAAAATAGTATAGGATATATTTCAATTCTTATATTTTATGTTTATAAAAGTTACTTCTATAGTGTTCGTAAATTATAGTTTTCAATCAAATCAAAGTATGATTGCAATTACAGGAAATAAAAATATAAGGCAAAAATCCCATCTCTATGCTATATTAAAACTTGGAGGCATCCCCTCTCTAACTGAATATATTTTAAAATCTACATATACCCTCATCAATCCTATTTTCATTTTTACAAATTATCTTCTAGACATTATTCACATTAGTGCCTTTTTAAGAGTTGTAATTATGGAAGCATGTTATTTCATATTTTGATATTTCCACTACATATCATAACATTTGTTATGGTTTTTCCATAGAACACATATTCACTGTTTAAATAACTGAGATATAGACTCATATGACACATTCATATCCTCAATCTAATTTACCTTGAATTCTGATAACCATTCTTCCACAACACCACGTTCAGATCCCAACATCTTCTTCTTCTTTTGATTACTCTTTTTATCTCTGAAAGAAAAAAGCACTGCATTGAGGATAACATTACTACTTACAGAAGTTACCAAAGGTAAATGAGTGCCTTTCACTAAAGCAGCAGCTCATCTAGTATATATTTTAGATAAGAAGGCTTACTTTTAGACTAGAATCAATTAAAACTAAATTTTTTAAAGACAGAAGTTCTTTTTGTAATGATACTTTTGAAACCTATTTTCCTAATGCTTTGACACTTTTCCCAACAATTGTACTTCAAAGCGGCAAAAACAAGTTTACTGAATGAAATTAAACTGCACATTACTCAGGACAAATGTGCAGTCCATGCCTGGAACTTTTTCTACATATACAACTGGAATAAGTTACACATCACAGAAAAAACCATGTGACAGATCATAAATGAAAAACATAGAAAAGCTAGAAATCAAGAGTCATATACTCGGCAAACTGATTACAAATATATATATATATAGATATATAGATATATATATATATATACTATACAAAATAAGGCCTTTGAAGATAGATTTTTGTTTTCTAAAATGGAAAAATGACCAAACAGAAAAAGCATGTTATACAATAGTATATAAACTATTATTCCTTTAAAAATTACATAAAATATTTTTTAAAAGGCTGGAAGCTTACATTCATTATTAAACTATTGAGCATTTGCCTCTGAAGGAAGAATTATTGAGGATATTCTAATTATGTAACTTTGAATTATAAAAAAACAAGTAAGAATATATTTTTTTAAATGGGAAAAAACAATAAAAGGTTTTTGGTTTTTAATTTATGTCTCAAAAGGTAAGAAGTACAAGAAATAAAGAATGTCTTGGATACAGAAGAAAATGTCTTCAAAGCAACTGAAATGAGTTTCTTTATTAAAAAGACCATATTTCCTAAGAGTGTGTCAAATTCCACACTAAAATTTCTACTTTAACAAAGGAAATCGAACTTTCTAGTTTCTCCCCACAATTCCAAAATGATTTTCAAATATCCCTATAAAATATGCCTATAAAATGTAATCTACTATGTAAGCAAGGAGTACAAAAAGGAGTAAGACATGCCCATTATTTTCGAATAGTAAACGTTCTTTAGACTGAGATTTATTCAAATAAATTGCAAAACAGGAAAAAGAGATAGTAGGGAAACCTACAGATTAAAAGAAATGTAAAGGGAAAATCAATAACCAAAGTAGGAAGGTTATTTGGACTCTAAAGACTTAAAAAAAGTATGACACAAATAGAAGAAGTTGAATATGACTGATTTTTTTAATGACATTAAATTAAGAATTATAGGTTATTTTAATATTTGACAATAGTACCATAGTTTTTTACAATAGTGTTTATCACTTAGAGATACATATTAAAATATTTATTAGTGAAATGATATCTGGGATTTGCTTTAAAATAACTGGAAGGCTTAGGGGAGAGCCAAAGGAAGAAAGTACATTGGGTATAGACTAAATACAAATGACCATGAGATAATAACCACTGAAGCTGAATAACTGGTTATTGATACATGAGATTCATTACAATGTTCTCTCTACTTTGTTAACAGGTTTGGAATGTTCCATAATGAATAGTAAGGAAAAAAAATTGACTAACCCTACATACAAATTATGATATATGAGATTTAAAGCAATGGTTCTTAATCTTTTTTTCTGGTGGTGGGGGGGAGGTAAAAGAGGAAAGTCACAGACCACCCACCCACCTCACTTTTGCTATCTAAACTATGGATTCCTAATTCAGAAAAAGATACATATGATGCACATATGTACACATTTCTCATGTTAAAAACTCTTGATGAAGAAATGAGACTCTTAAATAACTTCAAAAAATAAAACACAACTACACTTCCAAATGATAATGCCATTCAAAGAAGTAATTTTATAAGGATCCTACATTTATTACAATGACTGTCCAAATCATTGTCAGAATTCCTTTTTTTCATTCAAGTACAATTAATTAAGTGGCACTAAATATTCTTTAAAACCTAGTTCTTCACCTAAGAATGGATTCCACGATATAACTATTGATTAACTAAGATTATATCTTAGTCTATGCAACTTATATTTTGATATAAAATTTTAATTACAAAAAATAAAATAACAAGCATAGATCCATTACACTGTAACTTCCAGTTTGAACAATTATCTGAATACCTTGAAGTAGTTGCCTCTGGAAGCTTCTCAGAATTCAAAGAAACAACTGACCAAAAAAAGGAGGGATTCAGTCAGAAATTCATTGATCCATTCCATAAGTATTTCTTTAATTAAGTTTATTGGGATAATATTGGTTCATACAATTACATAATTTTCAGGTATACATTAAATTTGACATGTCTACTCTTTTGTGTGTTTACCACCCAAAGTCCAGTTTTCTTCAGCTGCTATATATTTGATCCCCTTTACCCACTTCACCCTCCTCCTAAACCCTATATTTGACTTCCTTTACCCCGTCTACCTCCCCTCCCCTCCCCCACCTCCTACCCTCTGGTAACCACTATAGTCCACGTCCATGAGTCTCTGTTTGTCCTGCTCATTTGTTGTTTTTAGGTTTATATCCCACGTATAAGTGATATCATGTGATTTTCAACTTTTCTGTCTGGCTTATTTCGCTTAGTATGATTATCTCGAGGTCCATCCATGTTGTCGCAAATGGCAGTATTTCATCTCTTCTTATGGCTGAGTAATATTCCATTGTATATATGTACCACGGCTTCTTTAGCCAATCATCTATTGTAGGACACTTCGGTTGCTTCCATGTCCTGGCCACTGGGAATAACGCTGCTATGAACATTGGTGTGCAAATATCTTTACAGATATGGGTTTTCAAGTCTTTCGGGTAAATATCCAGTAGAGGACTTGCTGGATCATATGGTAGATCTATTCTTAGTTTTTTGAGGTACCTCTATGCTATTTTCCATAGTGGCTGTACCAATTTGCGGTCCCATCAGCAGTCTATGAGGGTTCCTTTTTCTCCACATCCTCTCCAACATTTGTTATCACTTGTCCTGTTGATTACAGATATTCTAACAGATGTGAGATTTGATTTGTGGCTTTGATTTGCATTTCTCTAACAGCTAGCGATGTTGAGCATGTATTTCTTGTATTTCATGTATTTCTTGGCCATTTGTATGTCCTCTAGGGAGAAGTGTCTGTTCAGGTTCTCTGCCCATTTTATGACTGGATCGTTTGTTTTTTTGTTGTTATTGAGTTGTATGAGTTCTTTGTATATTTTGGATGTTAGGCCCTTATCGGAGGCGTTGCTTGCAAACATAATTTCTCATTCAGATGGTTGTCTCTTTACCTTATTGATGGTTTCTTTTGCTCTTTAATTTGATGTAGTCTCATTCATTTATTTTTGCTTTTACTTCCCTTGCCTTTGAGGTCAAATTCATAAAATCCTCTTTAAGTCCAAGGTCCTTTAGTTTCATTCCTATATTTTCTTCTATGCCTTTTATTGTTTCAGGTCTTATATTCAGGTCCTTAATCCATTTTGAGTTAATTTTGAAGTGTAGTGATAGACAACAGTCTAGTTTCATTCTTCTGCAGGTGGCTTTCTAGTTTTCCCAAAACCATTTATTGAAGAGGATTTTCCTTTCTCCACTGTGTGTTTTTGGCTTCTTTGTTGAAAATTATTTGCCCATATAAATATGGGTTTACTTCTGGACTCTCGATTCTGTTCCACTGGTCCGTGTGTCTGTTTTGCTGCTAATACCACGCCGTTTTGATTACTGTCGCTTTGTAGTGTAATTTGAAGTCGGGCAGAGTGATGCATCCAGCCTAATTCTTCTTTCTCAAGATGGCTTTGGCAATTCAGGGCCTTTTGTGCTTCCATACAAATCTGATGAGTTTTTGTTCTATTTCTTTAAAAAATGGCAATGGGATTTTGATGGAGATTGCATTAAATCTGTTTAATACTTTAGGTAATACGGTCATTTAACTGTGTTGATTTTTCCAATCCAAGAACACAGATTATCTTTCTATTTCTTAGTATCTTCGATTTCTTTTAATAGGGTCTTGTAGTTTTCATTAGTCTAGCTATGTTTAAATTCTTTTACCCCTTTACCAGCTATATACCATGCCTCATTTCTCTCATTTCAAAAGAGGGATAATAGTAGTACTGTACTTATTTCATACAGTTATTGTGTTCTTGGAACAGTTATCACAAGGTAAGCACTATATAAGTATTTGCTACAAGTATTACATAATTAATCTTCACGATATTATGTACTATAAAATAGCTTCTATTATTTCCATCTAATAGATAAGAAAATTGAAGTGTAGAGTTGAACGACCCACATAAGGTAATACAGTTTAAGTGGAAGAACTCAGATTTGAATTTAACACCTACTCTAAAATCTATGGTTGAAAAATGTAACCCCAGAAAGAAAGAAAGAAAAACAAAAAAGAGAAAATTAAAAAAAAAATTTTTTTAAATAAAAAGAATAAAAGAAAAATGTAACCTGGCCCCTTTCTCATAGCTCATACTACTCCCCACCAGAGCCTTTTATGTCCTGGCCATACTCTCCTTTTAGTTTCTCTAAACCTTCACCTCAGAGATTCTGTGCAGGCTGCTCCAGCCTCAAATGCTATTCTACTCCTGCTATTTAAACAGCTGGCTCTTTCTAATCTTGTTAGTCTCAGCAGAACTTTCCTGGCCACTTTAGCAGCCCTTTTTCCCTTCTCCAGTTTTTCCATTCCAACAAATATGATTTGTTTTCTTCCCAGAGCTTTAGATGTATTAGATCCTATTATTTATTGTCTATCTTCCTCTATCTGATTGTAAGTTCCATGAGAACAGGGTCCATTTCTGTTGAGTTCATATTTGAGTGCTCACATGCACTCAATGCTAACAAGCATACTATGGTATCTGGACATATGGCAGGAACTTAATACATAGTTGTTGAATCAGTGAACTACATTGCTTACATAACCTTGGACAAATCACTTAAACCCTTTGGGCTTCGGTTTTCTAGAAGTTACTTTCTAAATCTAAAATCCTGCAAATGTATTTTAGTACCTTTGTTTGAAAAATAGAATAGTACTAGTTATAGGGAAATTTTGTAAATATATATTTACTAACTAGACTCAGTACCTTTTAGTATCTAGAGGTAGCTATGCATATGGATATAAATATACTACAAGTTTTCTTTTTATTTAACCAGACAATATAGAATTATGTAGATCGTTTCTTCTACTGTACAGTAAACCCATTCCATCAGCTGATATATAAAAACTATATTTAAGAGCAAAACTTAAGCCAATATTCCAGCATGCAGTTCAATTCAGGGCTGTACTACTGCACTTTCAGAGTATATAACAAAGTAAAGAGGATTATCACAGAAAATAATTATCTTTTTGGTGACCATGGTAATGGCAACCTTTATTAGCAAGCCCTAATACAACAGAATGGACAAAATAATAAACTGCTGAAACATGATCTGAAAGAGGTCAATTGCTACTTGCCAGGAAGCAAACTCACAGTACTTATGCAAGTACATACAGTAAGATCCCCATTACCTACATGGGGAGAAACTGTATCTTAGCTGACAATCAGCATATATCATTTCAGGAACTGTCAATTTACAGAGAATTGGACTATAAGAGACAGTACAGCCAAATAGTTAAAGAGTATGTATGGACTCTGGCTTTGGACTGCCTGAATTCGAATTCCAGCTCCATGACCTACAAGCTATGTGTTCTTGGGAAAGTTACATAACTTGTGGCCTCAAATTCCTCTTTCATAAAATAGGAATACTACGTTAAAGGATTTTTTTTTAGATTAAATAAGTTAACACATCTGTGAGCAAAACTAACTTTAATACCTGCACTTAAAGGCTTCTGGTGGGCCAAAATGATTGAATAAACAAAGCTATACGAGCATGAGGACAACATATGAGGCAGTAAAAAATGATTCTGCAACTGCACATTTTCAAATGAGGTCAACAACTATTTAGGTATTTCAAGGTATAAGTCTGAAACTTAAACACTTAAAATGTTCTGTTATTGTAAACACTAAGTTCTCTAAGGAAAAACCTAGTGCTACACTGTCCAATATAGTGGCCAGTAGCTACAAGTAGTTATTTAAATTTAAATTAAAAGAATATTTAATGATTTAATTCCTTAGTTGCACTAGCTACATTTCAACTTCTCAGTAGCTAAATGTGGTTTGTGTCTCCCATACCAGACAGCACAGATATAGAACACTGACATCATCGCAGAAATTCTACTGGATAGCACTGATCTAGATGTAGCTAAATAATGTAGTTATGCTGAATAAATTCGATAAATCAATAACTGTAAAGTTTAGGCAATAAAAAGGTTAAAAGATACAACTATTAAAAAGGAAACACTTTCAAAACTAAAATTCAAAGGCAATAAGATGTGATTATGTGATTATTTAAAGTCTCCTAGTAAACTGCTTAATAAATAGAAGCTACTCACCAAAGAGTACCAAAAAACTACCATGTCTAACTATATGAGAAATTCATTCTTTATCCCTTAATAAGTTAAATTCTTTAATTTACCTCTGTTCTAAGATCAGTTTTCTAAAGGAGGAGGTGGCACAGGAATGCAGCAGAGTTCAAGTGTGGAATTCATTTGTTAAGACAAATAATTTGCAGCTCTATAAAAAATAAAAATGAAAAACTGTGAAATATTGAAAAATAATATCCTCAAGAATGTAATACAAAGAACAATTTTGAAAGACATAATATAGTTTATCTAATTTAAAAAATAATTAGTGATTAAAAAATTTCTATAATGACTTGTATATATTTGTGAACCGTTATCAAACCTAATATCTTACAGATAATGGCTAATGTGAAACTAAAACTCAGTTAAAAAACATTAGATGTGGATAAAGGAAGTCTGCGTTTTACTTTCAAATTAGGCATTAATTATCTGTAAAACGTTGAGTAGGTTACTTAAATTTTCTGGAGCCTCGCTTGAATAATCTACAAAATTAAGATTTCTAGCTAAAAATTCTACGAATCCAACTTTTGAAACAAACATATCACACACATGAAAGCAATCATTAAAATTTTAATATGCAATATAAAACCAAACTTAAATAATAAGTATCAATGACTATAAAATCATTTTGAATCAGTTTCACGAAAAGAACTGAAAATTTTATCATTTTTAAAAAGGACACAGAAAATGCTATTACTTGAATTTCTGACACAAAAATATATTAAGAGTTTTTTGATTAGAGAAAATTATTTTCAAATTGCTAAAAGTACAGTTTTATTACAAATTAATAACTATTTTGCTGACCACATTATGCTCTACCTGATTTAAAACTATATCACAACTATAAATCTAAAACACCAAATGAAAATTAACATTTTAAAATGTTCATTAACAAAACGTCATTTTTAAATACAAAGAATACTGCTATAAAATTATCATAGAATTATTACATTATTATAAAGTCTCCAATATTTGCAAAACTGAAGATATATCAGGACCTCCTACTCCAACCATAGCAGCTGACTTTAATCTCATATATTGGGCTATTATAAGATTTTTATTTCATGAGAAATTCTGTAGTGGGGGAAAAAACTTGAAAAGGACTAACAGAATACCTCTGAGAAGATATACAAGAAACCAGCAACACTTTGGGAAAGGGCACTGACTATTTTTTTGTACCTTGGAAATTTTGAACCATCAAGACAACTGGCAGATTTTAAAGTAGTATAGGAAAGGAGACTTGAGAGCTATGCTGGGAACCTCTATAGAGATGGGTCTCCAACAATCTTTCAGAACAAAAGATACAGATACTCACTAGGCCCTGAATTTAAGAAAACAAAACAAAATAAAAACCAAACAGGGCAAATGATAGGGAAACTGAGTTTTATTAAACTTTAACACATCTTTAAATAGCTCAATTCTGGTTAGTTGGAGATAACTAGCCCATCACCCATTTGAAGAAAAGAAAGAAATAGGAACCCTGTAGGGAAGGTAACACTACCTGGAGCCTTTGTCGTTCTTTCATACACAAAGTCTGGCACACAATCAAGAATTACTTTAAAAAAAAAAAATTACTAAACAGGCAAAGTGACAAAATATGACCAATAAGAAAAAACAAGGCAAAAACAGCATACCCATTCCTCTGACGTGCACATAGGCCATTTTCCAGGATAGACCATCTGTTGGCTACAAATTAAGTCTTACAGATTTTAGAAGATAAATATTATACATAGTATCTTCCATGACCACAATGGAATAAAGTTAGAAATCAAGAGAAGGAAAACTGAAAAATTCACAAAACTGTGGAATTTAACTCCTCACTTTTAAATAGCCAATGGGTCAAAGAAGAAATCACAAGAGAAATTAGAAAATACTTAGAGCCACATGAGAATAAAAACAAATATACCTAAGCTTATGGGATGCAGTGAAAGTTGTGAAAAGGGGGAAAATTTATAGCTATAAATGCTTACATTAAAAAATAAGAAAGCTCTCAAATCAACAACCTAACTTTACAACTTAAAGAACTAGAATAAGAAGAATAAACTAAATCAAAGCTAGCAGAAGGAAGGAAATGAAAATAATAAATGATTAGAGCAGAGATAAATGAAATAGAGAATAGAAAACAATAGAAGAAAACAAAACCCAAAACTGGTTCTTTGAAAAGGTCAACAAAATTGACAAAACCTTAGTTAGATGGACTTGAGAGGGAGAGAGAACACAAATTACTAAAATCAGAAATGAAAGGGTGGATATTACTACTGATACTACAGAAATAAAAAGGGTTATAGAGTATTATGAACAAATGTACACCAACAAATTGGGTAATGAAATTCCTAGAAACACAAAACGTTCCAAGACTAAATCAGGAAGAAATAGAAATTCTGAATAGACCTGTAACTAGCAATATGATTGAATCAGTAATCAAAAACCTTTGACCCCCAAAAAAAAATCCCTGGACCTGATTGCTTCACTGGTGAATTCCACCAAACATTAAAACAAACAAACAAATAAACAAAAAAAACAATACAAATCCTTCTCAACCTTTTCCAAAAAGCTGAGGAGGAAAGAACACTTTCACTCATTCTATGAGACCATATTACCCTGCACCAAAGACAAAGACACTACAAAAACAACAACTGTAGACCAATATCCCTTATGAACAATGATGCAAAAATCTTCAACAAAATACTAGTAAACAGAATTAGCAGCATATTAAAAGGATTATATACCATGACAAAGTGGGATTTTTTTATGAATGCAAGGACAGTTCAACAACAAAAGTAATATATCACATTACTAGAATAAGAGAAAGGAATAAAACACATGAATATCCCAATGCAGGAAAAGCATCTGACAAAATTCAACACCCTTTTATGAAAAAAAAAAAAAAAACAGTAAAAAACAAAACAACAACAAAAAACAGGAATAGAAGTAAACTACCTCGACATGATAAAAGCCATCTATGAAAAACCCAGAGAATATCAAACACAATGGCGAAAGACTGGAAAGGAAAACAAAATCATCTGTTTGCACGTTATATGATCTTATATGTAGAAAACCCTACAGATTACACACACTCACACAAATAAAACCTGTCAGAACTAATGAATTCAAAAGTAGCAGGATCAAACTCAACACACAAAAATCAGTCGCATTTCTATATACTAAGAATAATCAACCTGAAAAGGAAAGTACAAAAATAATTCCATTTACAAGAGTATCAAAAAGAATACTTAGAAACTAACCATGAAAGTGAAAACTACACTACAATGAAAACTACAAAACATTGATGAAAGAAACTAAAGGAGACCTAAATAAATGGAAACTCATTCAATGTTCCCAGATTAGAAGATTTAATAATGTTAAGATGTCAATACTCCCCAAAGCAACCTACAGGTTCAATGCAATCCCTATCAAAACCCCAATGACGTTTTTACAGAGATAGAAAAATCCATACCAAAATTTATATAGAAGTTTAAGGGACCCTGAGTAGCCAAAACAATCTTGAAAAAGAAGAACAAAACTGGAGGACTCATACTTCCTGATTTCAAAACTTACCTCAAAGCTACAATAATCAAAACAGCGTGGTACTGGCATAAGCATTGACAGATATATCAATGGAATAATTAGAGAAAAAAATGGAACATTTAGCTAATGTAAAAGCAAGCAAGAAAGAAAAAAAAAAGATGGGCCAAATAGCAAACAATAGTAAACTTCTATGTATAAACATAACTATATTAGTAATTGTATTACAATACATGGACAAAAAATTCCAAATAAAAGACTGAGTTTGTCAGCTGGATTAAACAAACAAGCATACTTTTTAAAAGAGACACACTTTAAATATAACTACACAGAAAAACTGAAACTAGAGGATGGAAAAAATATACCATGAAACACTAGTATACACAAAAATAAAATTGATATACTCTTCTAACATCAGAGGAAGTAGAATTAAGGCAAGAAACATCATTGTGAATAAAGGAACCAGTCAAACAGGAAGATTCACAATCATAAACTTGTATATATCCCAAAGTAATCTCAAAATACATAAAACAAAAATTTTCAGAATTAAAAGGAGGAACAGACAAACTCTTAATCAGAGACTTTAATGCACCTCTCTCTGTCGTTGAAAGAAAAAAGCAATAACCAGTAAGATCTGAACAATGCAATTAACAAACGACTTAAAAAGACCTATACAGAATATTCCAACAAGCAACAACAAAAGAAAAATCACAGGGGCAGCTCCATAGTGTAGTGGTTAGCACGTCTGTTTTACATGCAGAAGGTCCTGGGTTTGCGCCCCAGGTGGAGCCACAGACCATACTCCCCGAGTATGCACCACGAGCGTGTGGGAGGAGATGCCCCACCTTCAGAGATCCAGTTAAGAGGAGACGGCAACATCCGCAGGTCAGGGGTGGAAGTGGCAGGGCGGGGGGAGGATTAAAGAGGGGGAAAAAATCACATTCTTTTCAAGGGTACATGAAACATTTTATCAAAATTGACCACATACTGGGACTCCAGGAAAGCCTCAACATAGTTCAAAAATGATGACACCATTCAGAGTATGTTCTCTAACCACAACATAAGTAGCTAGAGATCATTAATAAAACGACAATAATTAATAAATAAAAATCTAGAAAAACATCAACTACTGGAAATTTAAAATTATACTTCTAAATGATCTAAAGGTCAAGGAAGAAATCAAAGCTGAAATTAGTAAATATTTTGAACTCAATACTAAGGAAGATATAACATTAAAACTTGTAAGAAGCAGCTACAGCCTTAATTGCATATGCAGGAAATCCCCACTTTGTATGTATAAAGCAAAAGCATAGTTGCTATATGCATGAGTTTCAGCTAAACTATCTGTATTTGCAGAAAAGCTGAAAAAAAAAATCAGTGGTTCAAGTTTCTAAAGAAGCTAGAAAAGATAGCAAATGAATGAAACAGAAAACAAGCAAAATCAACAAAGCAAAGTTGGTTCAAACTTGTACAAAGTCTCCTAGAGAAGTGAAAATAGAAGACTTCCCCTGATAAGCAAAATTGCCCTGGTGAGATTTAGTAGCTTTGCTTTGTACATAGAAACAGACACAGAAAGGCAGCCAAAATGGGAAGACAAAAAAGCAGAAACCATATGAGAGAACAGAACAGCGATCCAGGAATAATGGAGTCAAGCAATCTAACAGATGCAGAGTTCAAAACACTGGTTATAAAGATGCTCAATTAACTTAGGGGAAGTATATATGAATTCAGTGAGAACTTTAACAAACAGAAGAAACATAAAAATGGAAATGGAAATTATAAAAGAGAACCAGTCAGAAATGATGAACACATTATCTGAGATGAAGAGTATATTAGAGGGAATCGACAGAGTGGATAAAGGATAGGATCAAACTGATATAAAAGATGGGGAAGCCAAGGACACTTAATCAGAACGGCAAGAAAAAAGAAGCCAAGACTATAATAATAATTTAAGGAGCCTATGGGACACAATTAAATGTAAAAATATCTGTATCATAGCAGTACCTGAAGGAAAACAAGAAATTGAAAAGCTTTTTGAAGAAATAATGATGGAAAACTTCCCTAACCTAGTGAAAGAAATAGACATACAACCCCAGGAAGCTCAGAGAGTCCCATAAAAGATGAATCCAAAGAGGCCCACACCAAGACACATCATAATTAAAATGTCAAAGGTTAAATACAAAGAGAGAATCTTAAAAGCAGCAAGAGAAAGCAGTTAGCTACCTACAAGGGAGCACCCATAAGACTGGCAGCTGATTTCTCAAAAGAAACTGTGCAAGAGACAAGGGCTTGGCACAAAATATTCAACGTGATGAAAACCCAGGATCTACAATGAAGTATACTTTATCCAGCAAAGCTATCACTTAGAGTCAAAGGACAGATAAAGAGCTTCCCAGACAAAAATAAGCTAAAGGAATTTATCAACACCAAACCAGTATTACAGGAAATGTTAGGGACTTCTTTAAAAAAAAAAAAACATGTATCAAAAATGTGAATAAAGAATGGTAATAACTATATTCCTATCAACAAGTACCTCAAATGGAAAAGAATTAAGTGCTCCAACCAAAAGACAGAGTGACTGAATGAGTAAGAAAACAAGACCCTCCATTATGCTGCCTACAGGAGACTCACTTCAGATTAAAAGACACACACAGACTAAAAGGAAGGGGATGGCAAAAAGATATTATCTTGATGGACCTGGAGGGTATTGCGCTGAACAAAATAAGTTGGATAGAGAAAGATAAATATCACATGATTTCATATACATGAGGAATCCAGAACAAAATCAACAACAAAACAAAAATGGAAATAAACTCATAGATAGAGAATATTTTGAGCGCTACTAGATGGGAGAGGGAATGGGGGGATGACACAAAAGTGCAAAGGGATTAAGAAGTACAAAAGGATAGTTACAAAACAGAAATGGAGATATAAACTTTAGGGGAAGAGGGGTACTAGATTTAGTGGGGCGATTGCTTTGTGAATTACATGGATCTCTGATCACTATGGTGTACAACTGAAACTAATGTATTATTGTATGCCAACTATAACTGAAAAAAAAAACCTCACTGACTAGTACAATGTAAATATGAGCAATTGATTGTCTATATTTCAATAAAGCCAGAAAAAAATTAAAAAAAAAAAAAAAAAGAACTGGGTGTTCTGACTCACCAAGCCATAGAAGTTGAATGAGCCAGTAACTTTCCATCACTAGGTGGAAGTGATATTGTATGTAAGGTATTAGCTTTTCCTCTCCTTCAGGGCACACAAGAGAACTATACTTCTCTACATATTTAAGTCAGATGTGATCTCATGACTTGCTTTGACCAATGAGCAGAAATGATTTCTATAGAAACATTTAACTGCCAGTATGCACTTGCCTGCCTGTTCTACCCTTGCCACCATGATAAAAGAAGCAGAGATAAATAGAGAGATGCAATGCTGACCCTTCGTGTGGAAATCTGCTGCTCAGGAGTCACCCAGACTTGTAGCAGATTTTACATGCGAATAAACGTGTTTTTTTTTTTTTTAAGTCATCATTTGACGATTGATTATTACCACTACACAAGCAGCTAATCCTGACTATAATGGTTATACCTATGATGAGGTCAGAGCAGGCCCTAAAAGTACAAATAAGCCTTAAAAACAAATAGTACAGACACCCATCACATGCATGTCTACTAAATGTCAATTCTCCCTTAATCTATGGCCTTGTAGAATTCCCTATGATCAAAGAAAAAAGCAATAAAAATTCTAGCCCGGTTTAAACATCATCCATATGATATGCTGGCATTACCCCTACACAGAGGTGGCCCTGCAGGACAGGAGAAAAGGGAAATCCTGCCAAAAGGCAGATCTTCAAGGAGTTGTATCTGGTTGTTCACTACACCTGAAAAGAGATAACCAGAGGTACAAATCTATAGTGTAGCTAGACAGACTCTGTCACCCGTACTTGTTTAATATGCTCCTGAACAACCTGTCAGCATGAATATGAAATTATATCTTGGCTCAACACAGACTTCCCCTCACCAATGTCAATCTACAATTTTATGACATGCCAGGCTATCTCACATCCTCATGTATTTTCTTAACCTACTCTCACTTCTGGAATGCCTTTCAACTACCCTCTAGCCTAACTACTCTACCTTTCTTTCAAGACTCATATCAAGTCACCTTCTCTTTAAAGCCTTTCCTTAGCATACAATCCTGTATTCACTCAAAGCCCTTTTTTTTAACCCTTACTCACAAGTTCTTAACCTAAAATTCATAGGCCCCCAGTGATCTCTGAATAAAATTCATAAACTTTGATGGAAAGAAAATTATATCATTCTTTTTACTAATCTCTAAAATTTATCATTTCATTCAATTATAAACGTAGGCAAAAACAAAACAAAACGAAATATCTATTGGTGACCAATAGATATTTTCATATCAAATTACAGTTGCTACAGACATCAAAATATCATATAAAAAAAACCAGATTAACCTCCTTCAAGTTTTCAGGAAACACTGCTGTAGCACAGCAGTCAGATAATACTGATTCTCCTACATATTTTGTGGACTATTCTATTTCATAAAGATTTCAAATCTGTCCTACTTTACTTCCCATTTAATGTCTTTTGTACTTGTGTTCTTTTTCTTATTAAGCAAAACTTTTCACAAATTCTTATAGTGACTGCGTCATTTTTTTTTTGGACTTTTTCATCTTTACATTAAGAAAATGGAAAATAATCTGATCTCTCTGTGGACTATCATTATGAACTTTTTACACATCTCCCCCAAATTCATAAATTGACATTTAACCCCAGTGTGATGATATTAGGAGGTGGGGCCTTTGGGAGGTGATTAGGCTATAAGGGTGGAGCTCTCCTGAATGGGATTGGTGCCCTTATAAAAAGACACTCTCACCCTTTCTGCCATGTGATCACACAGTGAGAAGACAGTCATCTCTGAACCAGGAAGTGAGCCCTCAACCAACACACAAATTTCTGACACCTTGATATTGGACTTCCTAGCCTCCAGAACTGTGAGAAAAAAAAGTCTGTTGTTTAATCCACCTAGTCTATGGTACTTTGTTATGGCAGCCTGAACTGACTGAGACAGAGGTCCTTCCAACAGAATGTGGTAGAAGGGCCATTATATCATATAACTTCCAAAGCCTAAGCCTCAAAGAGTCCTTGCAGCCTTGCAGCTTCCACTTTCACCTTTTAGAACACTACCCTGAGAATGCCATGTAAGAATGAGAAGGTTGAGAAGCCTACTAAAGGATTAGAAGCCGCACTGCATTCAGAGGACTGAAGTACTCTAATAACCAATAGACAGCCAGCACTAACTGCACACATGTGGATCTTGGACCTTCCAACTCAGTCAACTCTCCAGATAATTCAACTGCATGAGAGAGATAATGAAACCAACAGAGGAAATGCTCAGCCAACCTACAGAATCTTGAAAAATAATAATTTTTTTTGTCCTAAGTCATTAAGTTTTGGGGTGATGTTTCAGGCAGCAATATCAAACAAATAAACTTTACAATAACAATACTTAATAGTTTCTGGAAGGTAAGAAAAATTACTTGGAAAAAAAAAGAAAAATTACTTGAGATTTTTGTTTTTGTTTTTTCCTCTAATTCGCCTATTACAGTATCCTGGAGGTCATGTTGACCCCACTGCTTCATTTTGTTGATCAAAAAAAGAAACTAATTTATTAAAGTACAATGGGGAGCCATTAAAGATTCTTTGTGAAGTAATATGTGATAGATATTTTAGAAAGAGCACTCTGGTTGCACTGTAGAATGGACTGGAGGGAGGAAAGACTGAGGACAAGATGACTAATAAGACTATCAAAATGGTCCAAGTGAGAAGCCTAGGAAGAGGTTAAGGCCTCAACTACTGCTGCTACTACTACTACTACTATTATGTTTATTATGTATTTATGATGGACCAAATACTGTAATCAGAACCTTACATATATTTACTCATGTAATCCTTATAACAACTCTTTAAAAAACTTTTAGATTGAAATAATTATAGAATGACTCACAGAAAGTTCCCAAAATATGTGCCAGAAGGTCCCATGTACCCTTTGCCCAGTTCTCCGTAATGGAACACCTTGCATAACTATAGTAAAATATCAAGACTAAGAAATTGACATTGGTACAGACCACAGAGGTTATTCAGATATCACCAGTTTTACAAGCACTCATTTGTCTATGTATGTGTGTAGAGAGAAGGGTTCTATAAAACTTTATAACATATGTAGATTTGTGTAACTACCACCACAATCAAGACACAGAACTGTTCTATCACCAAGAGGCTCCCCTGTAGTCACTCACTCCCTTCTCCCTGATTCCTAACCCTTGGCAGCCACAAATCTGTTCTTCATTCCATAATTCTGTCATTTAGAGAATGTTATATAAATGAAATCATACAGTATGTAATCTTTTGAAAGTGGCTTTTTTCACTTGAGACCCATCCAAGTTGCTGCAAGTTTATCAACAGCTCATTCTTTTTTACTGCTGCATAGTAGTCAGTGGTGTAAATAAATGTACCACAGTTTGTTTAATCATTCACCTGCTGAAGAACACTTGGGTTGTTTCCAGTTTGGAGCTATTAGGAATAAAGCTATTAAATGCATTCATGTCTAGGTTTTTATGTGAATATAAGTTTCAATTCCTCTGGAATAAAGTCCCAATAGTACAATTGCTGGGTTGCACAACTGTTTTTAAAGATAAAGAAACTGAGGCTATAAATGGTGGAGCTGTGATTCTAATCTAGATAGTCTGCCTCTAGGTCCTACCTAACTCTTCATACTATTTCTAGTGGTTGTAAAACTGAGAGGAATAAATGGAATTAAAGAAACAGTAAGAAGGTAGAGTCTACAGAACCCAGAGTCAACATATGAGGGATATATGAATAAAAGAGTCAAATGATAACACTAGGTTCCAGCTTCAGCACATTGGATGATAAAATATGAATTCACTTTTAGATGTATTTGAAGGACCTGCAGGTCATCCTCACCTAGCAGGCAATTAGATTTATAGCATGGGAACTAGAGATCAAGAAAAAGCTCTGGATTAGAGACACAGATTTGAAATCATCAAATTTAGATGCTAACTGAGTAAATAAGATCAGAGGGACAGGGTACAGAATGAGAAGAGATTTGACAACAGAACCCAGAAGAACAGAAACATTTTTTCCCCCACAAACAATAAATAGTAGGTACTGTGATAGACTGCCAATTCATATTAACTTTAGATTTGATAAGAACTTCATATCTACTATATGAGTTTTACAATTAGAAAGTAGAAAGTAGAAAGGACAGTGGCATACTCTTCCCTCCCTACTCCCTTTTTTATCTAAAAGAACTACAAAAAGAATACACGCTGATTAAAAAACCTCAATACTACTTTGTATGATACTGTAATGGCAGATACACATCATTATACATTTGTTCAAACCCATACAACGTACAATACCAAGACTGAATCCTAATATAAATTATGGACTTTTGGTGGTAATGATGTGTCAATGCAGGTTCATCAATTATAACAAATGTACCACTCGAGATAATGATAATAGGGGAAGCTATGCATGAGTCAGGGGGAGGGGATATATGGGAAATCTCTGTACCGTCCACTCAATTTTGCTGTAAACCTAAAATTGCTCTGAAAAATAAAGTCCAGTAAAAAAAAAATTTTTTTTAAGCCATAGAAAAGAATATGTAAAAGTATTAAGTTTTATTTCCAGGTCGGCATCCAACTCCCTCCACCAATTTTTCAAAAAATATATGGGGGAAGAAATTTAAGGAAGTAAACTGTCAAATCTTAGTAGCTAACAAGATTATATTAAGAATCAAGTACTACTGAGAGTCAATGATTACATCAATTATACCTTAATTTAAAAAAAAAAAAAGTCAAGG
>NW_011888927.1:1471910-1495864 GCF_000151845.1 Pteropus vampyrus | reverse complement strand
TTGTGACTGAGATAGTACTATTCATGCAAAAAGGTAAAAATACAAAGAACGAAACACCATGTATCAAAATTTTTATCTCAAGCACTGATAAATACCTCAGTACTCAAAATATTTCAGAACTCTAATGATCCACCTCTCCTTACCTAATAAAATTTAGAGAAATAAACTGAATTTTTGATTTAGGTTCTGGGATATACTAATATAAATTATCATTAATAGAAAAAGGAAAATTATAGTACACTTGCAAGGACTTCATTAGTCCCTGTCGTCTAAGCTAAAGGCAACATTTCAATCAGCTTACATTTTAGCAATTTATAATGCTTTTAAAACTGTTTTCCAGTGAAAAGCCAAGTTTTTAATGTAGCTTTTCCTTCATAACACTTAATGAAATTCCTGTATCAATTGTACATGTCATTGTACAATGAATTATAAAAACTCAGGAAAAAACATAATTTACAGTTATCTATGCCTGTAAATACATTTTACCTCAGTCAGAAAGGTTCAAAGAGCATACTTTTTAAACTTAAAAAATAATCCATAACTAGTATCTCATACTTAGAGAGCAAATTACTAAAAAGATTATTTTTGCACCCTCCCCCCAATTCAGACCACCACCTTATTTTCAGACTCTAACATCCACAATATCTAAGGGGGAAGGGAGAATCTAACAACTAAATTTCTAGTCATTTTCCAATTTGCACTTACCTCTTATTATAGATTTTAAGACTCTCCACTTTCCTGAAGATAAAAAAAAAGAAGAAGAAATATTTGTAATCAGCCGTGACTCTCAAAACAAATACATTCATGAACTACAAAACGTGAACCTGGCCACGCTCATCTCTAACGAATCTCTCAATCCAAGTCCATATTTGGGGTAAGATCTTCGTGACTACTCTATCCTTCATGCTTCTTCGCTTATAGAGCCTGACGGGGCAGAAAATACTCAAACCAAAAACAAAAACTATTCTGATACATCGATAGGCTGCCAGACCTCCTTTTCCAAGGGGAACAATCTAGTTGTTCGGGTAAATAACAGCCAAGGGTTACATAATGAATAGCTATAAAGAGTTTCAAGTATCTGACCGCCAGTAAATACCTTTCTTCTCTGCTCCCCCTTCTTACCCTGAGAAATGGCCCTAAGAAGCAATCCCTAGGATTTCTTTCAGGTGCCTGCAATGCCGCGTCCTTTTCTCTCTCCGAGCTTCGTGCAAAGAATTCTCCAGCCATCACGACACTGTCTTTTTCCCGCTTCTCTCCTCTCTATGCCCGCGCTGCCGCAGCCCCCCACGCCCTAGGCCCCCACGTTGCCGCACAGGGATCAGCCTCCACCCGCCTCAGCTGCCTTTTCCTCACGACCGTCCCAAGCTGCTACCTGATCTGCGAGAGACTCCGGAACTACCAACACTCCGGTTGCCACCTTCCCAAACCGCCCTCGTCAGATTCCCTCTATAGTTCCTGCAGCCAGACAAGAAGAAAATCTCCTCTGATCTAGCACTCTGCGTCCCCCAACGACAGCGCCGCCGCCTACCTGTCACCCCGCTGCCTCCGGCTTCTAGCCGCTACTGCCTCCCGCAGCAGCCTGCCAACTGCAGCGCAACAACCACATCTCCCATTGGGTGAGCCCACACTCTAACAACAGCCTCACTTATTGGCTGCAGGATGTCCGCGGCCCGCCCCTCTGTGCAGTATCTAAGGATTCCGGTCTCCAAAAAAGGAAAACATCTCCTTTTCCCTGCCCTCTGCCTTCCACGATTTCTCTTACTTCAGTCAGACTCTGGATGCACAGATGTGCGGGAAAATATCAACCTCCAGCCTCCTTCATGTCATCTCCACCTGATCCAGGTATCTGTGACTCAGAACCGGAACGTTAATGGCTTCACTGCTTTCCTGCCGTGAGGTACTCGAGGTGGTGACTTCCGTTTCCGGTCGGCTCCGGCGTCAGGGTTGAATATTGAATGTCCTGAGAGGTCAGATTGCTGTCAGGTAAATTACAGAGTTGGTGGGAGATCTCTTGATAGAGAATAAGAATAAGACTATTTTGGTTGTAGAAAAGGAGAGACTAAATAGAAAAAATATGATGAGCGTTTTAGCCCTAGAGGGAAGATCGAAGAATTAAGGAGAGAGAACTATGAAATTCGGTGTGGTGAGGGGCGGTTGTAACAGGAATGCAATGACAATTTATGTGGTTAAGTTCAAATGCTGTTTTCCTCCTCTCCCAGCCGCAGCACCCTCTGCCCCATGTTTTTTGGTTTACCTTCGAATTGAACAAAGGCAGACAAGCCCCCAAATCGAAAAAAGAAATTTGTAAAATAGGAATAATTGTAATGCCCACCTTACAAATGTGTAGTTTTAAATAAGATTTTTCTGGTGTGGACGTTTATGACACAGTGTTAAAGTGAAAAAAGCAGGGTAGAAAATTACATTCTTTTTTTTAGAGTGATTACTATTTTTAACTTGCATATACGTAAGTGCGGGAACTGAAAGAAACACTAAAAGTTCATTTGTCTTATTTTCTAGTGTTCTTATAGTATTCGCAATTTTTAAAATGAGAAAATTGAGTATTACTTGAAAGTCTTTGGTACCCGTAAAATTACATGTAGTGTAAGTGGCAGTATCCTCTTATTTTCTTCTTAGGGAAGGGATGCCAGCCGCCTTTAGTAAAGGTTGATCTCCACCAAACTTATTGGTTCACCCCAAACATAGATAGATAGCTTTTTTAAATTTCATGATTGCATGTGCTTTCTTTGTTAAACTAAATTGCATAATATTCTTATTTGAGCAGCTCTGAACCCGTTGTTCTTGGCATAATTTGTCACTTTATCTAATATTAGTTTTTATTGTGAAATATATGTAACAGAAGGGTGTATAACACATAAGTACATTTAAAAGAATTATAATCAAACAAACACTTGTGCAGTCATCCCTCAGGTCAGGAAATAAAGCATTGCCAATAACTTAAAACATGCATTCTCAGCAGAAGTGATTGCCCTTTAAGGAGGTGAAAATTGGTTCTTAGAGGATGAGAGGGGTGTGAAAAAAATCTTAGATACTACAATGGTTTGTGGTCCTCCAAAAAGCTGTTGTACATAAACAGATATAGAGTATATGTATGATATTTTTCATCTATGATGCATTCCTAAAAAATGCATTGTTAGGATTTTTAATTTATATAAATAGGATCAAAATGTACGTTATTTTTTCTCACTCACCCCTTGCTCACCATTATATTTGTAAATTCATTCATACTTTTGCATGTAGTTTTTCTGTAATATTCCATAGGTGACTATTCCATAATCCATTATTGTTGGATATTTGGATTGTTTACAGTTTGGGGCTAGCATAAACAAGGTGGCTAAATAGATATAGTAAAAATATATTTTGTACACATGCAAGAGTTTCTATAGAGTAGTATTGTCCAATGAAAATATAATGCAAGCGATATGTAATTTAAAATTTTCAAGTCTACTGCCATGCCACCCTGAACATGCCTAATCTCATCCGATCTCGGAAGCTAAGCAAGGTCCGGCCTAGTTAGTACTTGGATGGGAGACCACCTTGGAATACCAGGTGCTATAGGCATTTAAAAAATAAATAAAAATAAAATAAAATTTTCAAGCAAACATATTTAAAAAGTAGGAAGAAACAAATTAATAACATTTTATCTAATCCAGTATATTCAAAATATTATTTCAAGATGTAATCAGTATGAAAAGTTATTAATGTAATATTTTACATTTTCTTCATACCGTCTTCAAAATTGACATATTTTACACTTATAGACTATGTTTGTATGCTAAGTTTTCATTAAACACTTGATTTGTGCTTATATTTCATCAAATTTACCATTGAAAAAGTAGATCCATATGCCCAAATTGTTCCAAACTTCAAAATTTTAAGTTCCCCAGCTGCACTGAGCCACATTTCAGCTGCTTGTAGCTACCATATTGGACAGTGCAGATCTTGAGTTTACATACCTAGGAGTGGAATTGCTAGGCCATAAGGTATCCAAATGTTCAGCTTTTCTAGGTCATGCCAAACAGTTTTTCAGAGTGATTGTGCTAAGTCACATTCTCACCACTTGGGTGTGAAATTGGAAGGTACATCACAATGTGATTTCCCCAGTTCTCACAATCTTGTAAGGTAAGTTTTATCCTCATGTTAAATGAAGAAACCGAAATTTAGAGAGATTAATGATTTGCCTAGCATTTTATAGAATGGTGTGTCCAGGATCTGATGCCAGATCTGTACAGCATCAAAATATGTACTTAAGTAGAATTCCAGACTCTTCCTTCAAGTGATCAGGATATCATTGTTTGAGTTATGGGTATTCTCAAGTAGAAATTATTTTTAAAAGAAAATGAAAAGTTCCCTAGAAAGTGTCCAACTTTTTGTTCTTTTTGAAAAGTCATTGAAATAGTCTATTTAATAAATGCCTATAAAGGGATCCTTTCTGAAATATTTTAATTAGGCAGGAGAGAAAACATTTGAATTTTTTAAAGAAAATTTGTTTAGGAGAAATTAGTGTATGTATACTTTCATGTTTTCTTTCAAAGTTTTATCTTCCAAATTACTTAATATTTTGAGCATAGTAAGATTATAATTTGGAAATAGGCTTCTTCCCTTATAATGTTTCAACTTTTATTTTCAAAATCAAACTTTTATCACAAAATTTTGATGTATGTTTTGTATTCTCTTCAAAGTACATTGCTAGTCAATGAGGGTTAATATTCTAGAATTGACATTTGCCATAAGGGTTTGTCTTATAATCTCTAAACATTTTGGGAATGAAACATTTAAAAATATTTTTTTGAAAAAGTTTTAAGAAGCCAAGACATTATTATTCTAATTAAATGCTTCTAAAGGTCTTTTTTTTGTAATCATGTATTGAATTTCAAAAGTCAGTCTGAAATCTGAAACCAAAATTTTTTTCTTTATATTACTGAATCTACTAATAATGAAATAGTGGATTAAATGTTTCATTCAGAGTTGTATTGTAGTTTTAACTTGTGTTGAGTGGGTATGGGTTTTCATTCTCTTTTATATGTGAAAATCATCAACATAATGTTTTGTAGTATCTATAGGGAGCATATGAGATCTTGCTCCCATAAGTTTGCATCAAATAAACTCTTATAAAAATTCTAAAAAAAAAAGTTTATAAATATTAAATGTCAATTGGTCAGAATTACAGTGTACAGTTTCCTCTTTGCCCTCCCCCCCCCCAATATTCTGGGAACTATTGTTTAATGAAATGAGCATTTCACATAATGTGTTTTGGTATATACTATCTAATAATTACCATTGTCTCCTAAAATGCGGTATAAGAATTCTGCCTTATTATTGGGCCTGTTCATAGTTATAAATGCAAACATAATGGTAATTATTTGGTTTGGTCTTATTTCTGGAGAGCAGTGATTATAGAATTGCTGCTAATAACCATATACAAATGTACAGTATAGCATTATTAATTCATACCCCCCTTAATTTGAAATTTATAGCAATTTAACTGGGGACTGAGCTGAAGTTTATTTTTACATTATCTGTAAAAAAAATTTACATTGCATTTAAAAATAGTAAAACCGAAATCTTTATATAACCGTTAAAGGCATATTTTATTTAAGGAGCAAACTTAGTCATCAAAAAGGAGTCCTAAGATCTCTGTTGGTTTAGTTCAGTAGTCAGCAAACTACAGCCTGCTGGCCAAGTTCAACCTGTTTTTATACACCTATGAGTTAAGAATTGTTTCTACATACTAACATAAGCAATCAATTTGATATTAAGGAACACTAAACTTTGAGCCCAAGTTAAGCAAAATGTTATCTCTAAAAAAGAGAATTCCATTTTTTTCATCAGTAGCCCTGTATTACAAAAAATTTATACTCACTTATTATATTTTGAATTTTATCAACAAAATATTTGTTTTCGCTTTTATATAAGTGCCTACTGAGTGTCCCTGATTTTACCTTTTGACCCACAAAGCCTAAAATATTTACTATCTGGCTCTTTACAGAAAAAGTTCATGTGATCATATGTATTTAAAATAATACTGCATTTTAAAAGGATCATTTTGAAGAAAGCAGGTAACAAAATAGTATGTAAAACATCTTCATTTTACATGTTTATGCATTATGAAAGGCTAAAAGGAAGGAAACAAATTGCTTAGAAGTTAGGGACAAGGACTCTGAAACCAAACTGCAAGGTTTAAAATCCATTGTATTATGTACTATTTTTGTTATCTTCAGAAAGTTACTTACTTTCTTGGAACTCATTGTTTTCATCTGTAAAATGGGGACGATAATCATAGTTTAAGTTCAAAGAGTTGTTTTAGGACTAACAGAGTTAATATATGTAAAACACTTTAGTGCACCTGGCACATAGGGTACAATAAATGTCTGGTGTTATTATATATAATGAAGAAAGGAATGAGATAATAAATGGTTGCCTCTGAGTGATGAGATTACTGATTATTTTTCTTTTTTGTATTTTGTATATGTATACTTCTTAACTGTGAACATAGACTAGTGTAATAAGACACTGTTTTATAAAATTTCTTAACTCAGAATTTTCAAGTATTTATATTGGCTTCTTTTTAAAACATTAAATGTTTTATCTTGAAACATGAATAGTAAATTTGGGTATTTGATACCTATAATCTGTGTATTTCTCCCTTATGTTAATCATTTCCTATAGACATGGCCCATGGACATGAACATGGACATGGACATGAACATGGTCATAGTAAAATGGAACTTCCAGATTATAAACAATGGAAGATAGAGGGGACACCTTTAGAAACTGTCCAGGAGAAGCTGGCTGCACGAGGGCTAAGAGATCCATGGGGCCGGTAAGAATAATTAAATATTTAGATAGAATTTATCCTAGGGAATTAATATCTATATACCTTTCAATTATTTTCCTTTTAAAAATTATTGAAAATAGCTTTTTACATTTAAGTTTTAAAATCAGGTTTATTGAGGTATCATTTACATACAATAAAATTCACCCATTTTAAGTATATAATTCCATGAATTTTGACAAATGTATTCTATTACGTAACCATCACGAGAGTCATAATACAGACTATTTCTTTCATCCCCAAAAGTTCCTTCATTCCTCTTTTGCACTCAGTGCCATCCTACCCCTGGCTCCTGGCAATCACTGATCTGCTTTCTGTCTCTATAGTTTTGCCTTTTCTAGAATTTTATTCAATTGGAATCATACAGCATATAGTCTTTTGTTCTGGCCACTTAGCATAATGTTTTTGAGACTTATGCACATTGTTAACTTATATCCGTAGATCCTTTATTTTTTATTGCTGAGTAATACCCAATTGTTTGCATATATCTCATTTCGTTTACTGTTCAATAGCTAATGGTCATTTGGGTTATTTCCAGTTTGGGGCTATACCTATTTGAGTACAAGTCTGTGTGAATATATGTTTTCATTTCTCTTGGGGAAATACATAAGAGTGGGATTTTTGGATTTCGTGATAAGTATATAGTTATTTTTATTTAAAAAAAAAAAAAAGTTGTGTCTACAGCCATGCCACCCTGAATGTGCCCGATCTCGTCTGATCTCAGAAGCTAAGCAGGGTTGGGCCTGGTTAGTACTTGGATGGGAGACCACCTAGGAATACCAGGTGCTGTAGGCGTTAAAAAAAAAAAAAAAGTTGCCAAACTTTTCCAAAGTGACTGTACCATTTTGCATTCCCACCAGCAATATATGAGAATTTAGGTCACTCAGTCTTCTCATCAGTACTTGGTATTATCAGTCTTTTAATTTTAGCCATTGTAGTAAACATGATACCTCTTTGTGGTTTTAATTCAATTTACATTTCTATGAAGGCTGATGATCATGAGAATCTTTTTGTGTGCTTATTTGTCATTTGTATATTTTCTTTGGTGCAATGTCTATTCAGACCTTTTGAACATTTTATTTTTCAGGGTGTTTGTTTTCTATTATTGAATTATAAGAGCTCTCTCTATATTTTCAATATAAGTCCTTTATCAGATTTAAGTTTTGCAAATATTTTCCCCCAGAGTATGGCTTATCTTTTTATTTACTTGGTAATGTCTTTAGAAGTTTTTATAGTGTTCTTTTAAACATTTAGGCATATGATCCATTTTGAGTTAATTTTTATGTCATGTGAGGTAAGGATGAAGGTTAATATTTTTGCATATGGACGTACAGTTTGTTCCAACATCATTTATAAAAGACCACCTTCCCCCATTGATTTACCTTGATAGCTTTGTCAAATCAATTGACATTATTTCTGTGGTCTATTTCTGGATTCTGTTACCCTGATCAATATGTCTATCCTTATGCCAGGTGGTATAAGATCTTCAACTTTTTTTTTATTTTATTTTTTTAACTATTCTAAGTTCTTTGCATTTACATTTAAATTTTAGAAAGAGCTTTTCAGTTTCTACAAATACTTGCTTGGATTTTAATTGGGATCACGTTTACTCTATACCTTAATTGCAGATAATTGATAACAATACTGAGTCTTCTAGTCCATGGACAATTTAGATCCTTTTTAATATTCTCATCAATGTTTTATTGCTTTATATATAGGTCTTGTACATATCTCGTTAAATTTATCCTGAATTATCCTGTACTTTTATGCTATTATAAATGATATTTTTAAGCTTCTATTTGTTCATTGCTAATATATAAAAATACAATTGTTGTATATGTTTACTTTGTATCATATTACCTTGCTAAATTCACTTTTTAGTTTTAGCAGTATTTTTATAGATTTCTTAAAATTTATTTCATAGACGATCACTTGGTCTACAGAAGCAGTCTTCTTTTCAATCTGTAAACCTTTTATTTCTTGCATTATTGCACTGGCTAATACTGCTAATATAATGTTGAATAAAAATGGCATGAATGGACATCTTTGCCTTTTTCTTCATTGGGGGAAAGCATTTAGTTTTTTACCACTAAGTATGATATTAGTTGTGGGGTGGTCATAGATGGTCTTTATCGACTTGAGGAGTTTCTATTCCAAGGTTACTATGAGTTGCTATTATTATCGATATTGTTATTAATGGGTTTTGAATTTTGTTAAATGCTTTCTCTGAACCTATTGAAAACTCACGTTTTTTTAACCTGTTAATATGATGAATTACTGTTATTGATTTTCAAAGATTAAACCAATCTTGTACTTCTGAGGTAACCTCTACTTCATCATGATATAGTATCCTTTTTATATATTGATGGATTCAATTTTCTAAAATTTTGTTAAGAATATTTGCATCTATGTTCGTGGGAAGATATTACTATAGTTTTCTAATATTTTTGTCTGGTTTTGGTATCTAAATTATATTTGATTAGCTCTAATATTTTTTGTAAGTCAAATTTTTAAAGTTAAGATATTTGTCTTTCGTAACATGATTTTTTTCCACTCACTTATTCTTGTATGTGAGGGAAGACTTTTTTCAGTAGAGCGCTCTGATTTCTGTTTACTTCTTTGTTCAGAGTACTCAGAAGAATGATTGCCAGGAGAGAAAATCAGTCTTCTAAAGTTCAGGCTGCTATGACAGGGGAAAGCCATGATTCTCTTAAATAGTAAAAATGTCAAATGTTACATACTCTCTGTGCCAGAATATATCATATTTTACCCTGCATAATTTTTATAATAACACTATAAGGTAGATAGTAATCATCATTGAGTAGGAGAGGAAGCTGGCCCTGGCAAGTTAAGTAACTTACCCAGCCTTAAAGGCTGTGAAATTAGTATAAGTGACAGAGAAAAAATTAATACCCTGTAACTTTCTCTTTCCATGATGTTATAATGACTAGTATGGCAAAGCCACACTGATGACCTGTGATTGATAAGCCAGAGCAAGCTTTGCATTTGAGAATTTTATAAAATCCTGAGTATTATGACTGTGAAATGTAAAATCAAGTGTTTTTTCCTCTTTTATATGTGAAATGTAGGCATATAGACCTAATTATCCTGTGCCACACAGATTCCTATTGTGATCCGCTTAGATTATCTTATATAAGGTTGCATTTGTCTATTAGAAAGATGAAAATTAAATGTATTTTATTCAATGAATATATGTAAGATGCATGTGATTATAATTTTTCCATTTTTCCTCTAGCAATGAAGCTTGGCGATACATGGGCAACTTTGCAAACAATGTTTCCTTTGTTGGCGCATTATTAAAAGGATTCAAATGGGGATTTGCTGCATTTGTGGTAGCTGTAGGGGCTGAATATTACCTGGAGTCCCAGAATAAAGATAAGAGGCATCACTGAAGATAATACCTGGAAGTATCTCTGTGGCTTTTTCACTCTCTTATAAAAATAAGATTTCACTGTAGCCCACTTGTCTTTGTGTTTGTTCTTTAAAGAATACTTGTAAATTTCAATAAAGAATAGGTGCCAGTCTGTTTTTGTCATCCTTTAATAATAAAAAAAATGTTTCTCAAACCACATAAGATTTGATTTGGAATACATGGGGGTTGAGTACCAGTAGCGGTGCATTCTGTATATAGCCTACAGTTAGCATATAATTGATAAATAGATAAGCTCTGATTTTTTTTCCAGTTTTTTAAATTGTGATAAAATTTACCATTTTAACTTTTTAAGTGTACAGTCTGTGTTATTAAAATACATTTATAATGTTTTGCACCCATTACCACCATCCATCTCCATAACTCCTTTCATCTTGTAAAACTGAAAGTCTATGCCCATTAAACAATAATTCCCCATTTTCCCCTTCCTTCAATCCCTGGCAACCACCGTTAGTGGTACTGTCCGTATGATTTTGACTATATTCATAATGTACCTCATGTAAGTAGAATCATACAGTATTTGTCTCTTTGTGACTGGCTTATTTCACTTAGCGTAATATCCACAAGGTTCATCCCATGTTGTCGCATGTGTCAGAATTTCTTTTTAAAGCTGAATAATATTTCACTCTGTATATACCACAACTTGCTTATCTCTTCACTCATTGGTGGACACTTGGGTTGCTTCTGCATTTTAGGTATTATGAATAATGCTATGAACTTCAGTATACTCTCATAGTGTTTAAATGGCATGCGGCCTTACCACATTTATGATTCTCTGCAGGTGGTTTAGAGAGACCTAGATTATTCTATAAAATACTTCCTGCCCAGTTCTGTTTGACATATCCATGAGTCATGTTCATTTTTCTTTATTGTGACATTTTCTGCTATTTCCTTAGTCCTTGTTCCCATGCTGTGAAAAGTTTGACCTTTTTTATGTATGTCTTAACAATAAACTAGACATTTCACATCATTGAATTTTTAAATTTTAATTAAATCTCTAAAATTGAGACTTAAAACTCAGCTTGTTGAAGAAAGGTAATGTTTTTGCTTAAATAACAAAGCCAGTATAAAACTCCATGGTGATTTTTTTCTTTGTAGATTTTTGTTTATAAATATAAACTTGATCAACAAAACAAAAAGACAACCGACTAGGAGAAGATATTCGCTAATGATACATCTGATAAGGGATTAATATCCAAAATTTATAAAGAACTTATATGACTCAACAACAAAAAACAATCCAATTAAAAAATGGGCAGAAGAACTGAACAGATACTTCTCCAAAGAGGAAATGCAGACATATGAAAAGTTGCTCAAGGTTGCTAATCATCAGAGAAATGCAAATTAAAACCACAATGAGATATCACTTCACGCCTGTCAGAATGGCTATCATCAATAAATCAAAAAATAGTAAGTGTTGGCGAGGATTCAGAGGAAAGACAACTCTCATACATTGTTGGTGGGATAGCAAATTGGTACAGCCGCTATGAAAAACAGTATGGAGGTTCCTCAAAAAATTAAAAATGGATATACCTTTTGATCCAGCAATTGCACTTCTGGGTATTCATCCAAAGAAAACCAAAACAATAATTCGTAAAGATCTATGCACTCCAATATTCATGGCAGCACAATTTACAATAGCCAAGATATGGAAGCAACCTACAAATTAGTAGTCGATAGTTAGGTATGAGGAACATGACAGAGGGAATGCAGTTAGCATTAATATGATTGTTAAGCGGAGAGCCAAGAGAGGGAGGGAGCAACTGGGGGGACCGTTTTATGAACATTATAGACGTCTAACCAATATATTGTATACCTGAAACTAAGTAAACTTATTTAAAAAAAAAATATATAAACTTGAGAAATCACTAAATAGAGGAATTCCTAATAAACTGATAGTGGTAAATGGAACCATAAAAAACTTTGTGAAAGAAGATAAGGAAAGAGTTTAACAAAGAACAAAAAGCAGTAGGACAAATAGAAACAGCAAGGAGGTGGATTTAAACTTAATCATATTAAATGTAAATGTTCTAAAATTTAAATTCTAAAGCATTCCAATTAAAAGACATTATCAGCCTGGGCAAAAAGCAGGACCCAACTATAAGCTGTTTACATGAAAACAGCTTTAAAGATATAGGGTAAAAATAATGGAAAAAGATACTGTGAAAACATCAATGAAAAGAATATTGACAAAATAGATTTTAGAATAAAGAATTGTCATAAAGAGGGACATTTTAGACTAACGGGATCACATCATAAATTATATGAATGTCTAACACTGCTGTACACCTGAAACTAAAATAATACTGAAAGTAAGCTAATTGAAAAATAAAAATTAAAGAAGGACATTTCATAATTATGGAGGAGTCAGTTCATTAAGAAAACAAAAATTTTAAATGTATATGCACAGAGCTTCAAAATATATGGGGCAAAACAACTAAAAAGAGAAACAGGCAAATTCATAATTATAGTTGGAGATGTCAACAATCCTTTTAAAGTAATTGATAGAACAAGTAGAAAATTAGCAAGATCATAAAAGACTTGAACAACATTTATCAACTAGGTTGATGTAGTATTTACAGACCTTTCAAAAAAAAGAATTCATTCTTTTCAAGTGTACGTGGAACATTTACCGTAACAGACTATTCTGGGCCATAACAATACATTTAAGCGGACTGAAATAACACAAAGTATATTCTCAGACCACAAAGAAATTAGACAAAAAATAACATCTGAAAAAATCCACAGATATTTGGAAATTCGATAGTACCCTATGTAAGTGTCCCATGCTCAAAAAAGTCTAGGAAAAGTAGAAAATATTTTTAATAATAAAATGAAAACTAATGTCAAAAATTGTGGGAAGCAGCTAATTAAATGGACCTCGAGACTGATGAAAAAAGGAAGACAAAATAGGAATATTAGTAATGAAAAAAGAGATATCACAAAAGATCCTAGAGACATTAAAACAATAAAGGCATTTTACAAACAACTTTATGTCAATAACTTTTGGTGAAATCGAGAGTGTCCTTAAAAAAGATTATTAAAGCCCACTCAAGAAGTAGATAACCTGAATAGTCATGAATAAATTCATTTGCTGGGTTAAGTTGAGAGGATGGAAAGTACAGTGCTTGACACATTTATAGTAGAGAATAGCAGTAGTTTTACTCCCCCATCTCATCTATCATAATTTTTGCTGGAAGCAGGAGTGGTTTTTCCATATATTTTGTTAATTTGAAAATTACTGCCTGAATTCCTTAGGAACTTCAAAGCACACAAACCATTGTCATCTTAGTTGTTGCCGTTACTTAGACAAGCACCAATTAAATGTGATAATTGTTCTTAAAATTTATGACCAAATTACAATTGAAAATAATGCTAATGATGTGTTTGCTAACCTCGAAATAAGCATTGAAGATGATTGCATGTAAAAGTATTAGCCCCATTTTGCCTGTAGGGCAAGTCCATAGCAAAGTAACAAAGCCTAAGGTGGCACAGCTAGTAAGTCCATATTTAGATTTTGAATCCAGGTTTGACTTCACAGCCCATAGTAAGCACTGTGTGTGTGATAAGTACTATAAAATGCCATAAGATTATCCTTTTGGACCTTTTCTCAGAACTACTTTCTAATTATGCTTGCTATAACCAGTAGGAATTTTTTAAAAATCTAAAGTATGGCATGTAATATTTTATGAAAAATGAAATAATACAGTAATTTTACTGTATACCTGTACTTTGAAGAAAACTGTGTTTTGACATACTGAATGAAACAGATTCAGACATTTTTTAAAGTAACATGAGGACTTTAGTGGCATAGAAATTGTGTACAAAGACAAAAACATGGAAAGAATAGGAGTGTATCCATGTAGAAGGTTAATATAATGAAAGAAACAAATTAGAAAAGGAAGAAGGAAAAGAAGAGGTTGCAGGATATTGGCGTGATGGCAGCAGTAGAGACAAGTAGAATTTGGTATACAATTAGGTGTATGTACAGTCATCCACTTACTGCTTCGATCAAATTTAGACCTTAATGATACTGTAGAAAGGAAGATGCTTTATTTTAAAATTTAAAAGAAATACACACTCTGCATATTTAACTTCAGCGAGAGAGGGGACATTGGCAAGGCCCACTTGCATAGGGACTAGACAGAAGTACTCCAGTAAACTGAGTCTTAACCTCATTCGTTTCTTTCTCTTTTCTATTACTGATTATATTTGTCAATTTTCTTTATAAAAATTTGGTTATTAGAGAACAGACTAATTTTCTAACACGATGGTCCCACAAATGGATACACACAACTCAGGGAATGTGCAAGACCATCCATTGGGGTAAGAAGAAAACATATTTAAACATATTTATTTCACGTTTAATAAAAATGAATTAAATTTTGCAAATGTTTAACATACAGATTGACAATGGGGTTTTCCCTCACCTGGTGCATACCCAGTGGCCACACAGAATTTATGGTAAATAAGGTATACTGAGGGAAAAATGGGAATTCTACCTCAACAGGAGAGAACAAAGGGACTTTCAGCAAATTGCTACAGATTGTACTTTATGTGTGCCCACGAAATTTATTATCTACCAGTTTTAACAAAACTAACATTCATGAAGTAGATAAGTGGCTTAAGATTTTTACAAAGAAACTGCTGATTGAAGCTAATACTGCCAATACCAGAACAAGCAAACAAGAAGAAAATAGCATAGCAATGAACTCTGCCAACAACATTTCCACCACGTAAATACAATGATCTACTCATGAGAGAAAAAAAAAATCAAGCAAAAAAAAAAAAATCGAGAAGACCAAAGATGGACTTGGATTCACTATCAGTACTATGAACCTTGCCCTAACAGTGTATTGATCTTATATATTAACTGATAGCACGTAGTCATTATGTTTAGCAAAACATTTAAAAATAAATGTTTAATTTTTGTCTAACCTTTAATTCCTATATTTGTGTATTCTTAGTGTATGCAGGTGATAATATTTACATAATATACATAGAACATTAGGACAAAAATTGGGATTTAATGTGATTTCCCCTCACAATATTCAGCTGTTGTTAATAAATAGCATTCAAAGAATCCATTAGATTTTTTAAGTGTTTTTTAAATGCAACAAAAATTAAATGTTATTTTATATGATTTCTCACTCAGTTGTTAACATAAGTTTCAAGATTTCATGGTATAATCCTCATGGATCCTCAGATTCTCTAGAGTTGCAAGGTATTCAAATTCAAATAGATATGCTAATGAGAATGGAATCTTCCAAGTGAGTCCTGGTTTACCTTCAATATCAATTTTCTGGGAGGGGAGAGAAGGGATTTTATTGGTTTTTGTTTTTCTTTTTGCTTTTGTTTTGTTTTATTTTGGGTCAAAAAATCAGCTTCAGAAACTGAGACTAAAACACCCAATGGAAATTGCATTTACCTGCCAATGATTCTATCAGAAAGGATTTGCTGTGAAGTTTTATTTTAATTTTATGTATTTTTATATATAAAATATCTTTTCTGTATTTTATTTTTAAATAGTATTACATTACATATCATAAATGTTATACATCCCAAAATTAACTATTAAAAATGCTAACTCATGTAAAGATTAAATTCCATGTTGTATTAGATTGAATTACCTTTGTTTGATATATACTAACAATTTAAAACATGGCTTTAGCCAATAGAAAACGACAAAATCTCTGTCTCAAGGTCTGTATATTTTTCTGTTTAATCTCACATGCCAAAAAATGAAGTAACTCTTTGACGTGTGGTCACATATTACAAAACTAACTGAAAAGAATTTTGGTTGTTGCTAAAGACATGTTTCTGGGAATCATTACAAAATAAGAACATTATGTACACTTAAGATGTAAATTGGAAGGTTTTATGCCATTTGGAAATATCATATATTTTAATTTTGTGTTTTAAAATGGAAAGAATAATTCCTAATAATGTTACAGTGATTTTCAAAGCATATTATGGCTAAAAAATATTTTGCTTTTAGATTTTTACCAATTATAGTATTTGTAAATTATCAATTGAATATCATTGTAAATAAAGCATTTAGTACCCCCTGCAAATGTTTCACCTACTCTAATTTTAATTACTCAGTTCTCAAACTGAATTTGGAAATAATAACAGCATTTAACTTACATTTTCCTGTTGATTCGGTAATCAATCAAACATCTTTCTAAATCTACTTATTTAAAAAGCACTAATTATATTTACTTTGTAGAATAGCTAAGAGATTTTTAAAATCTTTGCATTATACATTTGAATGAATTACAAATCAAGTGAATATATTTCATGATTATAGCTCTTCTTGTGCTATATTTATGATGTATTTTATGTCATTTATTCTCTTGCTACAAAATTTCCATGGGAAATAGTAACTGTTCAGGGGTACAGTACTGAAGGTCAACTGGTGGCTCACGGTAACCATAGTAATAACTATCCTAAAAATAAAGAGTGCCTGTGTCTGTGCTGATGGGATCCTACTACAGAGGATTAATCAGGTTCACAGGCAGTGGTGTTACTTGGACCAGAGAATCACATTTGATAGTAATATAATACAAGCGCATGAGGGTTTAATACAGATATAAAGCTTATATTCAGACGAGACTTTCCAGGGAAATAAAATTAAAAACTAAAATTATATCTGTAGATGCTAAATAAGTGTCAACAAGGAAAACTGTCACAATTCATATATTTAACAATACAGGGATTAAACTCAAGGTGTTTCTTGATTCATGACCTATAAATGCTTCGTTATATTTGATCTGGGTTTATCAGTAATTATAATTCTAATAGATCAATTTCCACATTTATAAGTAAGAGAAAAATTTTTTACAGCCTTAAACCTTATCTACATTTCTATTATAGCACTTATGATATGCATCATAATTATTCATTTACTTGCTTGACTCCCTGTTAAACCATGGCCTCATTGGAAACCGGGGCCATATCTGTGTACCTGTGTAATGGATGTTTAGGAAGTCTCTGTTAAATGAAAGATCTATAATACAAGTGAGATAATGGAGATGATTTGTCACAGATTAACACCCCATTTATGAATCTCTAAAAGTGTAGGGGAATAAAGAATTGGAAAGACATATTTTCAATTATCTAAGGGGCTTCATGGATTCCAATTCCCTATCAGAAGGCTAAGATCATTTACAAAATGCCTTGTGAGATTGACCTGGGCACATATTACCAGATTAGAAGGCACTTCCCCAATCCCAATGCAAGGATGTTAGAATTCAGCTAGGCCTAAACTTCCTAACACATGCTGTATAACTTTCCCTACTTGTTAATGAGTTGGGAATAAAAATAATAACCATCAAAAGTCAAGACAATTTCTGCTAAAAGCAGCCAATTACTCTATGGCCATTGCATACAATAAACATTTCCTCTTTAACACACTGGTCCTTTTTTTGTTTTGTTTTTGTCAAAATTACATGGATCAGAACCCCTACATGCAAATAATGGGGTATGCTCGTCCCGCCTTGCTCCAAGATCCAAGTTAAGGAACTACAGGAAGTTGCAAATAGAACAGAAACAGATATCTTAGCTCCTCTTCTTTTAATTCTATTCATTTGCTTAAATATTTATTGAGCACCTCCTATGTAGCCAGGGTTTTCATGGCCTAAGGATACATCAATGAACAAAACAAACAAATTTCTCTCCTCTTGGTACTTACATACTGGTGCAGGGTTAATATTAATTTTTTCTGATGGTAATGGTATGACTTGTCAATACCTAGGAGGCACCAGAGATATTTGGTCCACACGTGGTATATTTTACCAATCAAACATTTTTTTCTCAGAAACCTATATCTGAAATTGTAGTTTGAATCAGTGAGGTTCGATTCTTGATAATAATCTTTCATCTATAAATTGCACAGAACTTTGTACCCTCCTAATAAAACATAGCTTGCCTTATCTTGTAACTTAGGTATTTTTATACTTGTCATATTGTTTTCTAGGAGATTATAAATTCTTGAAAATCATGCCTTATTTATTCTTTTATTGTCTGCACAGTGCCTTACACATGGTAAATGTTCAACAAATACTTAATTAGAACTTAATTCTTTTTTAAGTGCAAACTTTTTCAGAATTCTTATAACGAGTATAAATTCTCATTTAAACTACTTGTACACAATTACACTATTTTTCTTCCACAGTGTTTTGTGGCAAGGAAACCCTCAGTAAATATTTGCTGACTTGAATTGAAAATGTTTAAAGTAATTTTACTTCTTTTTTTGATTTTATAATCAGTTTTCATGAGGGCTATAAATTTCCCTTTACTTGACCACCTAAAATCAATCCTTTAAAAAGGAAAGAAATAAGAGAATATCTAAGGAAATAAAAACACAACCATCAGATGTTCAAAGAGTTTTATATGTCACTTTTCTATCCCATGTATACCATCGTTTTCTTTTAAATCAGAAATCTCCATCTTGATCAAGCAAGATAATTTCACCCATTTTATTAATTGATCACCTCTCCTTTTTATTTACTTACAAGCATTTATTATATTTGCTTCATATATTAAATTATTTCTTTCCCCTTTTTACTATAAGGTCAATTGATTATTCTTGCTAAGGTTAATAAGAACATGATAAAATCTATAATTCTAAAAATTGTGAAAATCTAAAAATAATGAAATGGCTTGCACATACAACCTTTGTTGAGAAATGTAGTGGGTTTGTGTTGTAGTCTGGGCTACGTGACAGGTGGTATATTCATAACATAGTGAAGCTGACCTGATTGTGTAATTTAACAGGAAGCATTCTCTTATTTATACAGACCACATAGATTTAGCTTCAGTGTCACAAGAGTTCCAAAGCTCCACATCTAGCAACTGGTTGAAGCCTAGGCTTTTTTCCCTGATTTCCCTACATTCCATTTCACTTCCTGTCTTATTGGAACCTCGTTCCTGCCACAAATGTAATAAGTCCCATCTCTTCAAGCCCTCAGTCCAATGCTTATCCTTAATTTATGATTTATCTCATTCTACTTTGCTAGACTGTTTTCTTGCCTCTAGACTGTGAATTCTTTGAGACTAAGACCAAGTTGTTTCATTTTTAATTTTTTTACTCCCTTTGCTCCATTGTAGGTCCAGATGTTCACCAACATAAAAATAAAGTTGTGTTCCAGAACTTCTTTGATCTTAGCCTCCTTTGGGACTACTAAAGCTGTACCACCCATTCTGGTTTATTTTAGGGTTGTACACATAGGCCACATATGATTCTACATAGACATTTAAGCACTGTTTATACAGCAGAAGTGTGTCTAAGTGTTTTCAACAAAGAACAATATGATTAGGAATCCATGTTTGTGGATGACTAATTTTTTAACGACCACCGTAGAAGGAAGAAATTCAAAAAAATTATTTTTGCAGAAATACAAAAGGTATCCAAAAATATTTTGTTCAACTTTATTTATACAAAAACCTCTTGTCGTAGAGTTAGTATTTGTGTCAATAGGACTACTAGTTATTGCTCAATTTTGATTGAGACAGCAAGAATACAAGTATTTCTCATCAAGCATATTTGATGGGAGGGCATATTTCAATTCAAGCTCCAGATTTACGTAAGGAATGCAATTGACTTTCAGAGCACACAGGTGGATACCAACATTGCCTAGAGTTTGGCCACATGGTCAGAAATTATTTCTGCAAAAATTTTTGAGATATAATAGACATACAACATTGTATTCATTTTAGGTATAAATGATTTGATATATGTATATATTTCAAAATGATTACCAGAGTAAGTTTATTTCACACTTGCTATTTATTATCATTCCCATACATCAGTAAAAAAAAAACATTAGAAGTGCTGAATCAGTAGTAACAATTAGAACTGCTTTGTACAACTACGCTGCAGTTCACAGAATAGTCGTAAAAGATATAAACAGGAAACTGAGTGGTTGGCTATGGCCAGGAGAGTGTTTCAACCGAAGGGGACTCATCGAGAGCTAGTGAGTGGGGGGTCTCTGGCCCTAACGCAACTAATATCAGGCCATCAAACTTTTTCAGGGTGAGAGATGGGAGGCCAGCACGCGAAGCGGCAGCAGGAGGCGGTTGGTAGGTAGATAAGCGCCACGTCCGCTTCCAGGGTTTCGATTTCTTTTCCTCCATTTTGCATGCGCTTCTCGAGAGGCCGGGAAGTGAAGACCGACTGCTGCCAGCCAGAGGCGAGTCCCACGGTGGACGCGACGGTAGGTGCCCACGCTCGATACCTTCCAACTCTCCTCAGACCTCCGAGGTCTGATTTCAGGTTTTCGTGTCAGGGCCGCCGCTGTCCCCGAGCACTGCCTTTGCTGTCTGTCACTCCCCGCAGCTCCCCAACGCGCGCTTTCCTGAACTGGCCCTGGGAGCGGGGTGCCGGGGAAGGGTCAAGGGAGGGGTGGGCCTTCTGGCAGGTGACTCAGTCCTGTAGATTCCTTATTTCTGGTTTGCCCGCGGGCGCCGGCCTGGGCGGAGCCCCTCCGCCTCTCTCCTTCCCTCACTCCCACCCCCTCGCCCCGCACCCGAGTCTGGAGAGGGCTTCCAGAGGCTGCGGGCATCTCAGATGCGCGGCCGGCGCGCCCGCATCCACCCGGCCAAGTAACCCTCTGCTAACACTGTACCTCCGAAGGCGGAAAACAGGCCGCGAGCTTTGGTGGCACGTTGCCAGCGTCGTGTAAGCTTTGCCTTAGATCATCTTGAGAATTGCTCAAGACCTGTAGTGAACTGTTCAAAAGACACGACAGTTGTCCTTTGGAACAGTTGATGAGAAAGAGGATTTTTTTTTTTCCCTGCAGTAATATGAGCGCGCTCGCCTTTATTCGGCGAGAGCAGGCGGCCTGGCAGGAATTTTCACTCTCGCAATAGCTTGGGGAAGTAGGGCAGCGTTGTTATTTCTCAAAGCATTTAAATATATATTTCGCTCGGAATGATTGACATAGATTTATGTAAAGCCTTAAAAAAAATTTTGTTTCCGTATCCCCCCTCCCCAGTGCCTTTCCTTCTTCAAAAGGACTGGGAAATTAAGGTGACTTAAATAAAGATGTTCTTGCTTGCTGGTGCCCGGATTTGGACGGAAGGGCATGTTCTTTTACATAATGACAGTGGATTGCAATAGAACAAAGGCCATTGAAAATTCAGACTGCTTTTGGTTCAGGGGAAAAGGAAGTTAGTTCAAGGACGTTGGAGCTCTTGCGAATATATTTGTTGACTTTTGAAATTTGTTCACTCAAACGAGAGGTGGTGCCACTACGGTGATAGCATACCTCAAGCAGTTTTTGAGACCTACCGGATAATCTAGAAGTCCAACCGGCTCTGGCGGGCCAGACCTGATTTCAGATAAGAGGAACAGAATTTTTGGTATTTTCCCTCTGGTGGTTCCCTTACATAAGCTTGCTTTTTTTTTTTTTTTTTTTTTTTACAAAAATGTTTCATTAGGAGGGGCAAGAAACTTGACTCAACCCTCTAACCCCTACCCCCCAAAAAGACTCATGTTTAGAGGGGAATTTTCAATGTTTGCCAAACACGGTTTCATTTTTTTTTTTTTTAATGTTAATACGTGTTTTTCGTACAGCTTCTGGATTGGATGTCTTGATTAAAAGGGCTTTTTCTTTCGACTTCGTGTTTTACATTTGTTTGTAACAGGTATTTGCTTTTTCTTTAACTATCTTTACACCCTATCTTACACCTGCTTTCTTAGGTGAATCCACCGGCAGGTACGCAGGGACTGGGTGCTCCTTGTGCCCTACATTTTTGGGAGTCTTGCACGGCATGGGACGTTGGGAGGGTAGTCGGGGAAAGGTTTTTTAGTTTAGTTTTGTTTTGTTTTTATCTTAGCGGTGGCGAGAAACCTATTGGAAGCTGAAACAAAAATATGTTTTCGTTGCTAGGGCGCCTGTCGGTCACTCACCCACTCTCCGTGGAGTAGTGGCGAGCAGCGGCGGCACCCACTCAGTTTCCACCCGTCACAGGTAATTCCCCCGAGATCCACGTCGGCCCTTTGCCTAGACAAGGGAGAGTTTACGATTCAAAGAGACACGTGTGTGCCTTGTGTAGATTTTTAAGGTCCGGGCGGAGAGTTCTCAAACTTGGTTTCAGAGGTGTGGCGCGTCCCTGGACGCCTGCCCTGAGGCCACCTCTAACACTCTGATCCAGTTCCTTGTCCTCTCCGGGGAATTTCCGACAACAGTTTTCAGGAGCAGCAGATCTGTTCGTGTCCTCCGTGGGTGGGTACCTTTCCTGGTGGAGATCCAGCTGGAAGAGCTGGCGGCTGCCCCGGCGTGAGTAGACAGAGAACCCTGTACGCCCCTCTTCTCCCGACTTGCACCCCTGTGCTGGCGTCCCCCTGGACTCCGGGGGCGTGGGGCACTATCCTCTGATCGCGGCGGAAATGGATTGAGTCTCCTGCTTTCAGCGGTTCAGCCTCCTGGGGACTCAGCCACAGCACTCCTAGTCAGCGGGAGTGTAGCATTTTTAGATCTCCGGAATGGACTCTGGTTATTTCTTCTTGTAGACACCAAAAACTAATTAAACTCGTGTTTATGTACTGAAATGCCTCCTTTCTTTAATTCAGTACATTCCTAGCAATATTTATGGAGCTTCTCTGAGCCAAGCGGAGGTCTGGGTGCTGGGGACATAGGAACAATCTGCACTTGGTTCCTTCCGACAGAAGATCATACAGTGGTTGGGACAAAGTTAACCTGTACAGGTGACATGTTTTCAAGGCAGCTTTGCACAGGAAAGCCTGGAATATGAAGGAGGAAGCCAGTTGGGCCAGGTGGGGGAAGTAATGACAGATCACAGAGCTGTCAATGTGTTTTCACACTGGTCCTTGATTTCCTTACTATAAATCAGTGAGAGAAGAAATACTATTATTATTGAAATGTCCTATTTCTCCTTTATATTCAGCTCCTGTCACCTCCTCTAGGAAGACTTCACAACTCGGCCTGTGGGTTCATTTCTTCTATTCTTTCACATGCTCAGTGACTAGCTTTGCAGTTACCATAGACTTGCACTTAACACTCAGTATTGGCATAGTTTTTCTTCAAAAACTTTTTCAGTCAAATTGTATTATAATTATCTGAGTTAAAATAAGTAAATAGAGAAAGCCCTTAGGAATCCATTGCCTAGGATAACCAAAGGTTGCGTTTTAGTGTCTTTTTCAGACATTTATGCATTCAAATATAGTCTTTAAATGTTTTTAGAAATATGTTTTGTTCTTTTTTTATTTTGTATGTTGCTGTTTCTCCAGTCATATTTAAGAACTGCTTTTTTTTCTATTAATAACTCTGCTTTTTTTCACATGTAATTTCACTCCTTTCTGGCATTAGTGTTTCTAATGAAAGATTTTTTTTCTTCTAATGAACATTTTTCTTGTTTTTGAGAATGTGTGTATCCACAATTTACATTTTATTAATCTGTTCAGATGCCCAAATGTTTTTTCTCCCTCCTCAATTCTGGTTTTAATTTCTTCTTTGATCCTGTGGGCATATAAATGAATGAATATATATTCATTTATATAATATGTATTCTTGAATCTTTTCTTTCCAGATAAAACGGCTTTCCACCCTCCCATACTTTGTACCTGTTCTTTGTTTACTTTTCTCTGATGGTCTCTACTTTAACCACTCCGTCTTTATTCGTGCA